>NW_027197517.1:0-20000 GCF_038502225.1 Cherax quadricarinatus
TGAGTCATCTACTGTTACACTGGTTACTGGTAACTGGTTGCTAGGAACTGTTACTACTACTGAGACACACACACACACACACACACACACATACACACACACTCACACACACACACACACACACACACACACACACACACGCATACACACACACACACACACACACACACACACACACACATACATGCACACACACACACACACACACATACACACACACACACACACACACACACACACACACACACACACACACACATACACACACACACACACACACACACACACACACACTCACACACACACACACACACACACACACACACACACACACATACACACACACACACACACACACACACACACACACACACACACACACACACACACACACACACAGGAAAATCAGTAAACGAGATGATGGAATATGTGGCAACAAAGTGCAAGGAGGCAGAGGAAAGTTTTGTTCCCAAGGGAAACAGAAATAATAGGAAGACCAAAACGAGTCCTTGGTTTACCCGAAGGTGTAGGGAGGCAAAAACTAAGTGCAACAGAGAATGGAAAAGGTACAGGAGGCATAGGACCCAGGAAAACAAGGAGATTAGTAGAAGAGCCAGAAACGAGTATGCACAGATAAGGAGGTAGGCCCAGCGACAGTATGAAAACGACATAGCATCGAAAGTTAAATCTGACCCGAAACTGCTGTATAGCCACATTAGGAGGAAGACAACAGTCAAGGACCAGGTGATAAGGCTGAGGAAAGAAGGTGGAGAACTCACAAGAAACGATCAAGAGGTATGTGAGGAGCTCAACACGAGATTTAAGGAAGTATTTACAGTAGAGACAGGAAGGACTCTGGGGGACAGACCAGATGGGGACACCAGCAAGGAATACACCAACAAGTGTTGGACGACATACATACAGATGAGGAGGAGGTGAAGAAACTGCTAAGGGACATCGATACCTCAAAGGCAATGGGACCGGACAACATCTCTCTGTGGGTCCTTAGAGAGGGAGCAGATATGTTGTGCGTGCCACTTACCACAATCTTCAACACATCCCTGGAAACTGGGCAACTACCTGATGTATGGAAGACGGCAAATGTAGTTCCCATTTTCAAAAAAGGAGACAGAAAAGAGGCACTAAGCTATAGACCTGTGTCATTGACGTGTATAGTATGTAAAATTATGGAGAAGATTATCAGGAGGAGAGTGGTGGAGCACCTGGAATGGAACAGGAGTATAAATGCCAACCAGCACGGATTCACGGAAGGCAAATCCTGTGTCACAAACCTTCTGGAGTTTTATGATAAAATAACAGAAGTAAGACAAGAGAGAGAGGGGTGGGTTGATTGCATCTTCTTGGACTGCAAGAAGGCGTTTGACACAGTTCCTCACAAGAGATTAGTGCAGAAGCTAGAGCATCAGGCGCATATAACAGGAAGGGCACTGCAATGGATCAGAGAATACCTGACAGGGAGGCAACAACGAGTCATGGTACGTAATGATGTATCACAGTGGGCACCTGTGACGAGCGGGGTCCCACAGGGGTCGGTCCTAGGACCAGTGCTATTTTTGGTATATGTGAACGACATGACGGAAGGGTTAGACTCAGAAGTGTCCCTGTTTGCAGATGATGTGAAGTTAATGAGGAGAATTAAATCTGATGAGGACCAGGCAGGACTTCAAAGAGACCTGGACAGACTGGACACCTGGTCCAGCAAATGGCTTCTCGAATTTAATCCTGCCAAATGCAAAGTCATGAAGATAGGGGAAGGGCACAGAAGACCACAGACAGAGTATAGGCTAGGTGGCCAAAGACTGCAAACCTCACTCAAGGAGAAAGATCTTGGGGTGAGTATAACACCGAGCATGTCTCCGGAAGCACACATCAATCAGATAACTGCTGCAGCATATGGGCGCCTGGCAAACCTGAGAACAGCATTCCGATACCTTAGTAAGGAATCATTCAAGACACTGTACACTGTGTATGTCAGGCCCATACTGGAGTATGCAGCACCTGTTTGGAACCCGCACTTGATAAAGCACGTCAAGAAATTATAGAAAGTACAAAGGTTAGCGACAAGGTTAGTTCCAGAGCTAAGGGGAATATCCTACGATGAAAGGTTAAGGGAAATCGGCCTGATGACACTGGAGTACAGGAGGGTTAGGGGAGACATGAAAATTTTATTATTATTTATTATCACACTGGCCGATTCCCACCAAGGCAGGGTGGCCCGAAAAAGAAAAACTTTCACCATCATTCACTCCATCACTGTCTTGCCAGAAGGGTGCTTTACACTACAGTTTTTAAACTGCAACATTAACACCCCTCCTTCAGAGTGCAGGCACTGTACTTCCCATCTCCAGGACTCAAGTCCGGCCTGCCGGTTTCCTTGAATCCCTTCATAAATGTTACTTTGCTCACACTCCAACAGCACGTCAAGTATTAAAAACCATTTGTCTCCATTCACTCCTATCAAACACGCTCATGCATGCCTGCTGGAAGTCCAAGCCCCTCGCACACAAAACCTCCTTTACCCCCTCCCTCCAACCTTTCCTAGGCCGACCCCTACCCCGCCTTCCTTCCACTACAGACTGATACACTCTTGAAGTCATTCTGTTTCGCTCCATTCTCTCTACATGTCCGAACCACCTCAACAACCCTTCCTCAGCCCTCTGGACAACAGTTTTGGTAATCCCGCACCTCCTCCTAACTTCCAAACTACGAATTCTCTGCATTATATTCACACCCCACATTGCCCTCAGACATGACATCTCCACTGCCTCCAGCCTTCTCCTCGCTGCAACATTCATCACCCACGCTTCACACCCATATAAGAGCGTTGGTAAAACTATACTCTCATACATTCCCCTCTTTGCCTCCAAGGACAAAGTTCTTTGTCTCCACAGACTCCTAAGTGCACCACTCACTCTTTTTCCCTCATCAATTCTATGATTCACCTCATCTTTCATAGACCCATCCGCTGACACGTCCACTCCCAAATATCTGAATACGTTCACCTCCTCCATACTCTCTCCCTCCAATCTGATATTCAATCTTTCATCACCTAATCTTTTTGTTATCCTCATAACCTTACTCTTTCCTGTATTCACCTTTAATTTTCTTCTTTTGCACACCCTACCAAATTCATCCACCAATCTCTGCAACTTCTCTTCAGAATCTCCCAAGAGCACAGTGTCATCAGCAAAGAGCAGCTGTGACAACTCCCACTTTGTGTGTGATTCTTTATCTTTTAACTCCACGCCTCTTGCCAAGACCCTCGCATTTACTTCTCTTACAACCCCATCTATAAATATATTAAACAACCATGGTGACATCACACATCCTTGTCTAAGGCCTACTTTTACTGGGAAAAAATTTCCCTCTTTCCTACATACTCTAACTTGAGCCTCACTATCCTCGTAAAAACTCTTCACTGCTTTCAGTAACCTACCTCCTACACCATACACTTGCAACATCTGCCACATTGCCCCCCTATCCACCCTGTCATACGCCTTTTCCAAATCCATAAATGCCACAAAGACCTCTTTAGCCTTATCTAAATACTGTTCACTTATATGTTTCACTGTAAACACCTGGTCCACACACCCCCTACCTTTCCTAAAGCCTCCTTGTTCATCTGCTATCCTATTCTCTGTCTTACTCTTAATTCTTTCAATTATAACTCTACCATACACTTTACCAGGTACACTCAACAGACTTATCCCCCTATAATTTTTGCACTCTCTTTTATCCCCTTTGCCTTTATACAAAGGAACTATGCATGCTCTCTGCCAATCCCTAGGTACCTTACCCTCTTCCATACATTTATTAAATAATTGCACCAACCACTCCAAAACTATATCCCCACCTGCTTTTAACATTTCTATCTTTATCCCATCAATCCCGGCTGCCTTACCCCCTTTCATTTTACCTACTGCCTCACGAACTTCCCCCACACTCACAACTGGCTCTTCCTCACTCCTACAAGATGTTATTCCTCCTTGCCCTATACACGAAATCACAGCTTCCCTATCTTCATCAACATTTAACAATTCCTCAAAATATTCCCTCCATCTTCCCAATACCTCTAACTCTCCATTTAATAACTCTCCTCTCCTATTTTTAACTGACAAATCCATTTGTTCTCTAGGCTTTCTTAACTTGTTAATCTCACTCCAAAACTTTTTCTTATTTTCAACAAAATTTGTTGATAACATCTCACCCACTCTCTCATTTGCTCTCTTTTTACATTGCTTCACCACTCTCTTAACCTCTCTCTTTTTCTCCATATACTCTTCCCTCCTTGCATCACTTCTACTTTGTAAAAACTTCTCATATGCTAACTTTTTCTCCCTTACTACTCTCTTTACATCATCATTCCACCAATCGCTCCTCTTCCCTCCTGCACCCACTTTCCTGTAACCACAAACTTCTGCTGAACACTCTAACACTACATTTTTAATCCTACCCCATACCTCTTCGACCCCATTGCCTATGCTCTCATTAGCCCATCTATCCTCCAATAGCTGTTTATATCTTACCCTAACTGCGTGGAATATACAGGGAAGACAGAGACAGGATGTTCCAGAGATGGGACACAGAAACAAGGGGTCATACATGGAAGTTGAAGACCCAGATGAATCAAAGGGATGTTAAGAAGTATTTCTTCAGTCGTAGAGTAGTGAGGAAGTAGAATAGCCTAGCAAGTGAGGTATTGGAGGCAGGAACCATCCATAGCTTTAAGATGAGGTATGATAAAGCTCATGGAGCAGGGAGAGAGAGGAACTAGTAGCACTCAGTGAAGAGACGGGGATAGGAGCCGAGTCTTGACCCCTGCAACCACAATTAGGTGAGTTTAATTAGGTGAGTACACACACACACACACACACACACACCAGTTTGGAACCCACACCTAGCCAAGCACGTAAAGAAACTAGAGAAAGTGCAAAGGTTTGCAACAAGACTAGTCCCAGAGCTAAGAGGTATGTCCTACGAGGAGAGGTTAAGGGAGATCAACCTGACGACACTGGAGGACAGGAGAAATAGGGAGGACATGATAACGACATATAAAATACTGAGAGGAATTGACAAGGTGGACAAAGACAGGATGTTCCAGAGATGGGACACAGCAACAAGGGGACACAGTTGGAAGTTGATGACACAGATGAATCACAGGGATGTTAGGAAGTATTTCTTCAGCCACAGAGTAGCCAGGAAGTGGAATTGTTTGGGAAGCGATGTAGTGGAGGCAGGGTCCATACATAGCTTTAAGCAGAGGTATGATGAAGCTCACGGTTCAGGGAGAGTGACTTAGTAGTGACCAGTGAAGAGGCGGGGCCAGGAGCTTGGACTCGACCCATGCAACCTCAACTAGGTGAGTATAACTAGGTGAGAACACACACACACACGCACACACATGCGCGCGCATATCCCATGAAGAAAAAGCGTTAAAAAAAGGAAACATTTACAGTCATTCATTCAATAGCTGTCTTGTCAGAAGTGAACAGATTTCAGAATTCAGAATTCAAACAAAGTTCCATCATCAAGATGGCCGCCCGCCCGCCCCTCCTCAGAGCGCTGCCACTCAACATCCGCCTCCAGGATGTTAACAGCTGGACTTAACTTTGGCTTTGCATTGCTTATGAAGCCAGATGAAAGCGGCAGCTAAGTTAAAGTTGGTCGACCTTCTGCTGTGTTCCACACAGTCCACCAGTTACAGGATGGTCTCGCTTACACTTGTTCCACGTTGTCGTTGGCTTCAAACTGAGTCATTGTTCATTATGTTCCACTAGGCGGTGACAATGGTTTATTTTGAAGGGAACGAAAACGTGGAACACCGAAAATATATGCTGTATAATCAGTGTCCTAGTGTTCTTGCGCCAGACCAATACTTGAGTAGGACAGACTCTCATTACAGTGTTCCTGTCACATTCTAATGCTCTTCTTTTACATAGACCAGTTTTACTGGCAAGACGCTGCTCTACCTCAGCTTATTTCAAAGTCTGGTCCTATCTAAGGTATGCTACCACGTTCCCCAGGATGCTACCCACACCAGTCGACTAACACCCAGGTACCTACCCATGCAAGGGATCGAACCACGGCCACTCAATATACGAGCTGAGTGCGCTACCAACCGATCCATGTTGCGTAGGACAAACTCGTGTTAACTAGAGTGATTCGTACAACATCGATGTCATGGACGTACTGTACATCAGTTAATGGACAATCGTAATTACTGATATCCCAGTATTCATTAGCAGACTTCATAAAACACAGTTAATTAATTTACCGGAGCAAAAACTCTCCCTCTAATAGCTGTCAGATCCTAAATATGAAATATTACTTGTTTCATGCGTGATTTAACAATTTTATGTTGAATAATAGAGTTGCATAGATTCGGTTTCTCGGCATTTGTCCAGTCTACAACTAAACCTGAGTTTATGTCCAGTCTACAGTTAAACCTGAGTTTATATCCAATCTACAGTTAAACCTGAGTTTATGTCCAGTGTACGGTTAAACCTGAGTTTATGCCCAGTGCACGGTTAAACCTGAGTTTATGTCCAGTCTATAGTTAAACCTGAGTTTATGTCCAGTCTACAGTTAAACCTGAATTTATGCCCAGTCTACAGTTAAACCTGAGTTTATGTCCAGTGTACGGTTAGACCTGAGTTTATGTCCAGTGTACGGTTAAACCTGAGTTTATGTCCAATCTACAGTTAAACCTGAGTTTATGTCCAGTCTACAGTTAAACCTGAGTTTATGCCCAGTCTACAGTTAAGCCTGAGTTTATGTCCAGTGTACGGTTAAACCTGAGTTTATGTCCAGTCTACAGTTAAACCTGAGTTTATGTCCAGTCTGCAGTTAAACCTGAGTTTATGCCCAGTCAACAGTTAAACCTGAGTTTATGTCCAGTCTACAGTTAAACCTGAGTTTATGTCCAGATTACGGTTAAACCTGAGTTTATGTCCAGTCTACAGTTAAACCTGAGTTTATGTCCAGTCTACAGTTAAACCTGAGTTAATGTCCAGTGTACGGTTAAACCCGAGCATATGTCCAGTCCACAGTTAAAACTGAGTTCATGTCCAGTCTACAGTTAAACCTGAGTTTATGTCCAGTGTACGGTTAA
The DNA here is from genome assembly GCF_038502225.1 of Cherax quadricarinatus. NCBI lineage: Eukaryota > Metazoa > Arthropoda > Malacostraca > Decapoda > Parastacidae > Cherax > Cherax quadricarinatus. The sequence goes on from NW_027197517.1 coordinate 7,133, forward strand.
ACCTGAGTTTATATCCAGTCTACAGTTAAACCTGAGTTTATGTCCAGTCTACAGTTAAACCTGAGTTTATGTCCAGTGTACGGTTAAACCTGAGTTTATATCCGGTCTACAGTTAAACCTGAGTTTATGTCCAGTCTACAGTTAAACCTATGTTTATGTCCAGTCTACAGTTAAACCTGAGTTTATGTCCAGTCTACAGTTAAACCTGAGTTTATGTCCAGTGTACGGTTAAGCCTGAGTTTATGTCCAGTCTACAGTTAAACCTGAGTTTATGTCCAGTGTACGGTTAAACCTGAGTTTATGTCCAGTCTAAAGTTAAACCTGAGTTTATGTCCAGTCTACAGTTAAACCTGAGTTTATGTCCAGTCTTCAGTTAAACCTGAGTTTATGTTCAGTCTACAGTTAAACCTGAGTTTATGTCCAGTGTACAGTTAATCCTGAGTTTATGTCCAGTCTACAGTTAAACCTGAGTTTATATCCAGTCTACAGTTAAACCTGAGTTTATGTCCAGTGTATGGTTAAACCTGAGTTTATGTCCAGTCTATAGTTAAACGTGAGTTTATGTTCAGTCTACAGTTAAACCTGAGTTTATGCCCAGTCTACAGTTAAACCTGAGTTTATGTCCAGTGTACGGTTAAACCTGAGTTTATGTCCAGTGTACGGTTAAACCTGAGTTTATGTCCAATCTACAGTTAAACCTGAGTTTATGTCCAGTGTACAGTTAAACCTGAGTTTATATCCAGTCTACAGTTAAACCTGAGTTTATGTCCAGTCTACAGTTAAACCTGAGTTTATGTCCAGTGTACGCTTAAACCTGAGTTTATGTCCAGTCTACAGTTAAACCTGAGTTCATGTCCAGTCTACAGTTAAACCTGAGTTTATGTCCAGTCTACAGTTAAACATGAGTATATGTCCAGATTACGGTTAAACCTGAGTTTATATCCAGTCTACAGTTAAACCTGAGTTTATGTCCAGTCTACAGTTAAACCTGAGTTAATGTCCAGTGTACGGTTAAACCTGAGCATATGTCCAGTCTACAGTTAAACCTGAATTCATGTCCAGTCTACAGTTAAACCTGAGTTTATATCCAGTGTACGGTTAAACCTGAGTTTATATCCGGTCTACAGTTAAACCTGAGTTTATGTCCAGTCTACAGTTAAACCTAAGTTTATGTCCAGTCTACAGTTAAACCTGAGTTTATGTCCAGTCTACAGTTAAACCTGAGTTTATGTCCAGTGTACGGTTAAGCCTGAGTTTATGTCCAGTCTACAGTTAAACCTGAGTTTATGTCCAGTGTACGGTTAAACCTGAGTTTATGTCCAGTCTACAGTTAAACCTGAGTTTATGTCCAGTCTACAGTTAAACCTGAGTTTATGCCCAGTCTACAGTTAAGCCTGAGTTTATGTCCAGTGTACGGTTAAACCTGAGTTTATGCCCAGTCAACAGTTAAACCTGAGTTTATGTCCAGTGTACGGTTAAACCTGAGTTTATATCCAGTCTACAGTTAAACCTGAGTTTATGTCCAGTGTACTGTTAAACCTGAGTTTATGTCCAGTCTACAGTTAAACCTGAGTTTATGTCCAGTCTACAGTTAAGCTTGAGTTTATGTCCAGTCTACAGTTAAACCTGAGTTTATGTCCAGTGTACGGTTAAACCTGAGTTTATATCCAGTCTACAGTTAAGTCTGTGTTTATGTCTAGTCTACTTTTATTTCTGTGTTTAAGTCCAGTCGACAGTTTAACTTTTGTTTAGAAAGATAATCCCGGAGGACGAGACTGCTGGTCATTAGTAATATATATTTTATTTCAGTTTGCTGACAGTTTCTAGCAGCGGCAGAAAATAAACATCTTTCATCTGGTTAATTAACTCTTCGTGCAGTAATTCAGTTCGTGTCTTGGCTGTGCAGTAGTTTATTATTTTTGGCAGAAGTTTTTGTGTCATTAATTGGCTATGCAGAAGTTCAGTTGTGTCTTGGCTGTGCAGTAGTTCAGTTGTGTCTTGGCTGTGCAGTAGTTCAGTTGTGTCTTGGCTGTGCAGTAGTTCAGTTGTGTCTTGGCTGTGCAGTAGTTCAGTTGTGTCTTGGCTGTGCAGTAGTTCAGTTGTGTCTTGGCTGTGCAGTAGTTCAGTTGTGTCTTGGCTGTGCAGTAGTTCAGTTGTGTCTTGGCTGTGCAGTAGTTCAGTTGTGTCTTGGCTGTGCAGTAGTTCAGTTGTGTCTTGGCTATGCAGTAGTTCAGTTGTGTCTTGGCTGTGCAGTAGTTCAGTTGTGTCTTGGCTGTGCAGTAGTTCAGTTGTGTCTTGGCTGTGCAGTAGTTCAGTTGTGTCTTGGCTGTGCAGTTCAGTTGTGTCTTGGCTGTGCAGTAGTTCAGTTGTGTCTTGGCTGTGCAGTAGTTCAGTTGTGTCTTGGCTGTGCAGTAGTTCAGTTGTGTCTTGGCTGTGCAGTAGTTCAGTTGTGTCTTGGCTGTGCAGTTGTGTCTTGGCTGTGCAGTAGTTCAGTTGTGTCTTGGCTGTGCAGTAGTTCAGTTGTGTCCTGGCTATGCAGTAGTTCAGTTGTGTCCTGGCTATGCAGTAGTTGTGTCTTGGCTGTGCAGTAGTTCAGTTGTGTCTTGGCTGTGCAGTAGTTCAGTTGTGTCTTGGCTTGCAGTAGTTCAGTTGTGTCCTGCTATGCAGTAGTTCAGTTGTGCTATCAGTAGGTCAGTTGTGTCCTGGCTATGGCTGTGCAGTAGTTCAGTTGCAGTAGTTCTTGGCTGTGCAGTAGTTCAGTTGTGTCCTGGCTATGCAGTAGTTCAGTTGTGTCTTGGTGCAGTAGTTCAGTTGTGTCTTGGCTGTGCAGTAGTTCAGTTGTGTCTTGGCTGTGCAGTAGTTCAGTTGTGTCTTGGCTGTGCAGTAGTTCAGTTGTGTCTTGGCTGTGCAGTAGTTCAGTTGTGTCTTGGCTGTGCAGTAGTTCAGTTGTGTCCTGGCTATGCAGTAGCAGTTGTGTCCTGGCTATGCAGTTCAGTTGTGTCCTGGCTCTGCAGTAGTTCAGTTGTGTCCTGGCTATGCAGTAGTTCAGTTGTGTCCTGGCTTTGCAGTAGTTCAGTTGTGTCCTGGCTATGCAGTAGTTCAGTTGTGTCCTGGCTATGCAGTAGTTCAGTTGTGTCATGGCTATGCAGTAGTTCAGTTGTGTCTTGGCTGTGCAGTAGTTCAGTTGTGTCTTGGCTGTGCAGTAGTTCAGTTGTGTCCTGGCTATGCAGTAGTTCAGTTGTGTCCTGTGCAGTAGTTCAGTTGTGTCTTGGCTGTGCAGTAGTTCAGTTGTGTCTTGGCTGTGCAGTAGTTCAGTTGTGTCTTGGCTGTGCAGTAGTTCAGTTGTGTCTTGGCTGTGCAGTAGTTCAGTTGTGTCTTGGCTGTGCAGTAGTTCAGTTGTGTCTTGGCTGTGCAGTAGTTCAGTTGTGTCTTGGCTGTGCAGTAGTTCAGTTGTGTCTTGGCTGTGCAGTAGTTCAGTTGTGTCTTGGCTGTGCAGTAGTTCAGTTGTGTCTTGGCTGTGCAGTAGTTCAGTTGTGTCTTGGCTGTGCAGTAGTTCAGTTGTGTCTTGGCTGTGCAGTAGTTCAGTTGTGTCTTGGCTGTGCAGTAGTTCAGTTGTGTCTTGGCTGTGCAGTAGTTCAGTTGTGTCTTGGCTGTGCAGTAGTTCAGTTGTGTCTTGGCTGTGCAGTAGTTCAGTTGTGTCTTGGCTGTGCAGTAGTTCAGTTGTGTCTTGGCTGTGCAGTAGTTCAGTTGTGTCTTGGCTGTGCAGTAGTTCAGTTGTGTCTTGGCTGTGCAGTAGTTCAGTTGTGTCCTGGCTGTGCAGTAGTTCAGTTGTGTCTTGGCTGTGCAGTAGTTCAGTTGTGTCTTGGCTGTGCAGTAGTTCAGTTGTGTCTTGGCTGTGCAGTAGTTCAGTTGTGTCTTGGCTGTGCAGTAGTTCAGTTGTGTCTTGGCTGTGCAGTAGTTCAGTTGTGTCTTGGCTGTGCAGTAGTTCTGTTGTGTCCTGGCTGTGCAGTAGTTCTAGGACGTGTTTTATTTTGCTTGTAAAAGTCTTCTTGATGAACAAGTGAGGAGACTGTGAGTTGAATATAATCTCAGAAATAGTTATATCTTCACCATCAAGGAACTCGTAGTTACATTTTATTAATAACAAGAACAAAAGGCACATTACCATGATTGGAACAATACACAAATAACTCACAAATAGGAGAAAGAAGCTTCAGACGACGTTTCGGTACTATATATACTGGTTCCCTCTCCTTTGTGTCTTAGTCTGACTTGTAAATGGTCCAAGTGGGACCGAAACGTCGTCATAAACTTATCTCTCCTGTGTGCGGGTTATTTGTGTATATCATCAAGATTCCCATAAAAAAAAACATAAAAGAGAATATATTACAGTAAATTTGTTGTTTTACGATTCTAGTAAGAATCTGTGACGCAACACTTTTGTAGACTTCTCTTTATCGTTCAGTTCATGTCGGGCGTCATGTGGAACCTAAACTGACTCATACTCTGGAAAAATTTAATAAAGGGCAATAAAAGAGGACAACCTTAGTAGTGCTCATGTTCATCTTGTCATGATATTAGGCAAAATACTCTTATTTATAAACTTATATGAACCCTTTAGCATTACCAGCAGAATGTATTTCAAAGTTATGGCTCAATTATTGTCCATGAAACATAATGACTAAGAAAAAGCAGCATAACATCTGCCACAGTCATGTCTATTATCTGTCTGCAGAATTTATCACTAAACAAAAGCTAAACATTACAATTCTTTAATTAATCAATGTTGCTAAACTATTTATAGAATTCATTAGCTACAATACATAGTGTTCTAGATAATGAATTCAAAGAATAATTTAGCAATTTTGATTAAATAAAGTATTATAATGTTAGGGCTTGTTTAGGGATAAATTCTGCAGACATAATAAATATGGCCGCTCTAGATGCTGTGCCGCTTGTTCTTAGTAATTATGTTTATGGATATGTTAAGCCATAACTTTGAAATACACTCTGGTGCTTAATGCTTAAGTGTTGATATAAATTTATAAATGAGAGTGGAGATGGTGTTGGATGAGAAAGGGAATGTGAAGGGATGGGAAAGTGGGGATGGGGATGGATTAGCGAGTGAGTAAAGGATAGACAGGGGGAAGGAGATGGAGGGAACAGTGTCGACCAGTGCCCACGCCTGCTGGGTCTCCTCCAGTATACCCAGGATAACTCAAGAAAGCCAGTAAGTGTGGCTTATTTGGTTCTCTTCCTCTGGCTGCGACACACAATGTTTGGTTAACTCCCAAGTATATATTTACTCCTAGGTTAAGAGAACAGCAGTACCTCCAACCAAAGAATGAACCCGGGTCGTTTGGTTGTGAGCCTAAAGCGTTACCACTGAGGTTGAAAATATCAATAAGCTTATTCCTACCTGAAGCCAGCCCGCCTGACTTTATACTCTGTAAATTATCACTGAAAATATTGTGTCATAAGGTCATATCATAACATGTAATGTCATGTCACAACACGTTGTGTCATGTTACAGTACAGGATCAGTACACGTGTTCTCAATATAAATCGTTCATTAGCATAAATCAATATATACACTATAGCCATTACCACCATAACACTTGCCTCGGGAAGGAGGGACGTAAAACGAGCAAGAACGGGCATCAAGAAGGGTGAAAGAAGTACAGCCTCTCCCAGTAACCTCGACCTTAAGCTCTTACGTGTCTTACCACTATCTGTCCCAGGATATGTAATAAACAACGCTCCGGACCGAGCACGACAACCTTTCGCTCAAATGCAAGCTGTTGCAAGCTCACTTTTCATCGAAACGTCTTGTAACTAAATCCTTCTGTTATATAAGTAATCCCTGAATAACTGCTTGTCAATATGCTGCCATACAAACATTGCTAGACGATAAAGGTGGTTGAAGGTCAGCGGGGAACTACAGGAGCGAGGTCTAACTTGGTTCATAATGTAATAGTCGAGCAGAACCCCGAGGGAACCTGAAGGGGTGAAGGTGCTAACATAGCTTATACATGAGGAAGGGCAGGATCTAGCTCTGGAGGGAGACAAACAGCGATAGCCAGGAACATGATGAGGGAGGGAGGTACACAGCGAGGAGAGTGGCATACATGCACATGCATAAACTATGCACTCTCTCTCACGTACACGCGCACACACACACAATGTGCACAATGTGACCAATTTTTGGTAAAAGGTCAGATGCATCCTCCAACTCTCTACACTTCCTCAGAGATATCAGTGGGCGATTTGCCAAACGAGAAAGTGAAGCTGTTACTCAGCGGCCGTGAACGTTTTCTGACGATATCATTTTAAGACTTAAATTTTGACTAGATTATTTTGCTCTTATGTGCACTGTGTTGAGTAATAGTCATGTGCTAGTGACCCGCACACCTTGATATTTGTAGTGTGCTAGTGGCCAGCACACCTTGATACTTGTAGTGAGCTAGGGGTCAGCACACCTTGATAATGGTAGTTATGCGCTATGACCACACGCCTTGATACTTGTAGTCATGTGCTAGTGACCACAACACCTTGATACTTGTAGTCATGTGCTAGTGACCACCACACCTTGATACTTGTAGTCGTGTCCTGATGACCAGCACGCCTTGATACTTGTAGTCATGTGCTAATGACCCGCACACCTTGATACTTGTAGTCATGTGCTAGTGACCCGCACACCTTGATAATTGTAGTCATGTGCTAGTGACCAGCACACCTTGATACTTGTAGTCATGTGCTAGTGACCAGCACACCTTGATACTTATAGTCATGTGCAAGTGACCAGCACATCTTGGTATTTGTAGTCATGTGCTAGTGGCCAGCACACCTTGATACCTGTAGTCATGTGCTAGTGACCAGCACACCTTGATACTTGTAGTCATGTGCTAGTGACCACCACACCTTGATACTTGTAGTCATGTGCTAGTGACCAGCACACCTTGATACTTGTAGTCATGTGCTAGTGACCCGCACACCTTGATACTTGTAGTCATGTGCTAGTGACCAGCAAACCTTGATACTTGTAGTCATGTGCTAGTGACCAGCACACCTTGATACTTGTAGTCATGTGCTAGTGACCAGCACACCTTGATACTTGTAGTCATGTGCTAGTGACCAGCACACCTTGATACTTGTAGTCATTGTAGTCATGTGCTAGTGACCAGCACACCTTGATACTTGTAGTCATGTGCTAGTGACCAGCACACCTTGATACTTGTAGTCATGTGCTAGTGACCAGCACACCTTGATACATGTTGTAGTCATGTGCTAGTGACCACCACACCTTGATACTTGTAGTCATGTGCTAGTGACCAGCACACCTTGATACTTGTAGTCATGTGCTAGTGACCGCACACCTTGATACTTGTAGTCATGTGCTAGTGACCAGCACACCTTGATACTTGTAGTGACCAGCACACCTTGATATGTGCTAGTGACCAGCACACCTTGATACTTGTAGTCATGTGCTAGTGACCAGCACACCTTGATACTTGTAGTCATGTGCTAGTGACCAGCACACCTTGACATGTGCTAGTGCACACCTTGATAGTCATGTGCTAGTGACCCTCACACCTTGATACTTGATACTTGTAGTCATGTGCTAGTGACCAGCACACCTTGATACTTGTAGTCATGTGCTAGTGACCAGCACACCTTGATACTTCTAGTCATGACCAGCATACTTGTAGTCATTGTCTTGTATACGCTAGTGACCCTCACACCTTGATACTTGTAGTCATGTGCTAGTGACCAGCACACCTTGATACTTGTAGTCATGTGCTAGTGACCCGCACACCTTGATACTTGTAGTCATGTGCTAGTGACCAGCAAACCTTGATACTTGTAGTCATGTGCTAGTGACCAGCACACCTTGATACTTGTAGTCATGTGCTAGTGACCAGCACACCTTGATACTTGTAGTCATGTGCTAGTGACCAGCACACCTTGATACTTGTAGTCATGTGCTAGTGACCAGCACACCTTGATACTTGTAGTCATGTGCTAGTGACCAGCACACCTTGACAATGGTAGTCATACGCTAGTGACCCTCACACCTTGATACTTGTACAACCTTGATAACTGTAGTCAGTCTTGATATGACCAGCACACATTGATACTTGTAGTCATGTGCTAGTGACCAGCACACATTGATACTTGTAGTCCTAGTGACCAGCACACCTTGATACTTGTAGTCATGTGCTAGTGACCAGCACACCTTGATACTTGTAGTCATGTGCTAGTGACCCGCACACCTTGATACGTGTAGTCATGTGCTAGTGACCAGCAAACCTTGTGTACATTCGCTAGTGCACTCACACCTTGATACTTGTAGTCATGTGCTAGTGACCAGCACACCTTGATACTTGTAGTCATGTGCTAGTGATCATCACACCTTGATACTTGTAGTCATATGCTAGTGACCCGCACACCTTTATACTTGTAGTCATATGCTAGTGACCCGCACACCTTGAGACTTGTAGTCATGTGTTAGAGACCAGCACATCTTGATAATGGTAGTCATGCGCTAGTGACCCTCACACCTTGATGCTTGTAGTCATGTGCTAATGACCATCACACTTTGATACTTGTAGCCATGTGCTAGTGACCAGCACACCTTGATACTTGTAGTCATGTGCAAGTGACCAGCACACCTTGATACTTGTAGTCATGTGCAAGTGACCAGCACACCTTCGTACTTGTAGTCATGTGCTAGTGACCAACACACCTTGATACCTGTAGTCATGTGCTAGTGACCAACAAACCTTGATACCTGTAGTCCTGTGCTAGTGACCAGCACACCTTGATACTTGTAGTCATGTGCTAGTGACCATCACACCTTGATACTTGTAGTCATATTCTAGTGACCAGCACACCTTGATACTTGTAGTCATGTGCTAGTGACCATCACACCTTGATACTTGTAGTCATATTCTAGTGACCAGCACACCTTGATAATTGTAGTCATGTGCTAGTGACCAGCACACCTTAATACTCCTAGTCATGTGCTAGTGACCAGCACATCTTGATAATAGTAGTCATATGCTAGTGACCCGCATACCTCATGTGCTAGTGATCATCACACCTTGATAATTGTAATCGTGTGCTAGTGGCCATCACTTTTGGATACTTGTAGTCATATGCTAGTGACCAACACACATTGATACTTGTAGTCATGTGCTAGTGACCAGCACACCTTGATAATTGTAGTCATGCGCTAGTGACCCGCACACCTTGATACTTGTAGTCATGTGCTAGTTACCATCACACCTTGATACTTGTAGTCATGTGCTAGTTACCAGCACACCTTGATACTTGTAGTCATGTGCTAGTGACCCGCACACCTTGATACTTGTAGTCATGTGCTAGCGACCAGCACATTTTGACAATGGTAGTCATACGTTAGTGACCTTCACACCTTGATACTTGTACTCTTGTGCTAGCGACCATCACACCTTGTTACTAGTAGTTATGCCCTAGTGACCAGCACACCTTGATACTTGTAGCCATGTGCTAGTAACCCGAACACCTTGATACTTGTGGTAATGTGCTAGTGACCAGCACACCTTGATACTTCTAGTCATGTGCTAGTGACCAGCACACCTTGGTACTTGTAGTCATGTGCTAGTGACCAGCACACTTTGATACTTGTAGTCATGTTGCAATGACCCGGTAACTTGATACTTGTAGTCATGTGCTAGTGACCAGCACACTTTGATACTTGTAGTCATGTGCCAGTGACCAGCACACCTTGGTACTTGTAGTCATGTGCTAGTGACCAGCACACTTTGATACTTGTAGTCATGTGCCAGTGACCAGCACACCTTGATACTTGTAGTCATATGCTAGTGACCAGCACACCTTGATACTTGCAGTAATGTGCTAGTTACCCGCACACCTTGATAATTGTAGTCATGTGCTATTGACCATCACACCTTGATACTTGTAGTCATATGCTAGTGACCCACACACCTTGATACTTGTAGTCATGTGCTAGTGACCATCACTTCTTGATACTTGCAGTCATATGCTAGTGACCCACACACCTTGATACATGTATTCATGTGCTAGTGACCAGTACACCTTGATACTTGTAGTCATGTGCTAGTGACCAGCATATCTTGACAATGGTAGTCAAATGGTAGTGACCCGCACACCTTGATACTTGTAGTCATGTGCAAGTGACCAGCACACCTTGATACTTGTAGTCATGTGCTAGTGACCAGCACATCTTGATACTTGTAGTCATGTGCAAGTGACTAGCTCACCTTGGTGCTTGTAGCCATGTGCTAGTGACCATCACACTTTGATACTTGTAGCCATGTGCTAGTGACCAGCACACCTTGATACTTGTAGTCATGTGCAAGTGACCAGCACACCTTCGTACTTGTAGTCATGTGCTAGTGACCAACACACCTTGATACCTGTAGTCATGTGCTAGTGACCAACAAACCTTGATACCTGTAGTTATGTGCTAGTGACCAGCACACCTTGATACAAGTAGTCATGTGCTAGTGACCATCACACCTTGATACTTGTAGTCATGTTCTAGTGACCAGCGCACCTTGATACTTGTAGTCATGTTCTAGTGACCAGCGCACCTTGATACTTGTAGTCATGTGGTAATGACCCTCACACCTTGATACTTGTAGTCATGTGCTTATGACCAGCACACCTTGATGCTTGAAGTCATGTGCTAGTGACCAGCACACCTTGATACTTGTAGTCATGTGCTAATGACCAGCACACCTTGACAATGGTAGTCATACGCTAGTGACCCTCACACCTTGATACTTGTAGTCTTGTGCTAGTGACCAGCACACCTTGATACTTGTAGTTATGTGCTAGTGACCAGCACACCTTGATACTTGTAGCCATGTGCTAGTGACCCGAACACCTTGATACTTGTAGTCATGTGCTAGTGACCAGCACACCTTGATACTTGTAGTCATGTGCTAGTGACCAGCACACCTTGATACTTGTAGTCATGTGCTAGTGACCAGCGCACCTTGATAGTTGTAGTAATGTGCTAGTGACCAGCGCACCTTGATACTTGTAGTCGTGTGCTAGTGACCAGCACACCTTGATACTTGTAGTCATGTGCTAGTGACCAGCACACCTTGATACTTGTAGTCATGTGCTAGTGACCCTCACACCTTGATACTTGTAGTCTTGTGCTAGTGACCAGCACACCTTGATACTTGTAGTCATGTGCAAGTGACCATCACACCTTGGTACTTGTAGTCATGCGCTAGTGACCAGCACACCTTGATACTTGTAGTCATGTGCTAGTGACCAGCACATCTTGATAATGGTAGTCTCATGTGCTAGTGACCAGCACACCTTGATACTTGTAGTATGTTGTAGTGACCATCACACCTTGGTATTTGCAGTCATGTTCTAGTGACCAGCACACCTTGATGCTTGTAGTCGTATGCTTGTGACCCGCACACCTTGATACTTGTAGTCATGTGCTAGTGACCAGCACACCTTGATGCTTATAGTCTTGTGCTTGCACACCTTGATACTTGTAGTCATGTGCTAGTGACCAGCGCACCTTGATACTTGTAGTCATGTGCTAGTGACCAGCACACCTTGATATTTGTAGTCATGTTCTAGTGACCAGCACACCTTGATACTTGTAGTCATGTGGTGACCAGCGCACCTTGATACTTGTAGTCATGTACTAGTGACCAGCACACCTTGATGTTTGTAGTCATGTGCTAGTGACCAGCGACACCTTGATACTTGTAGTCATGTGCTAATGATCAGCACACCTTGGTATTTGTAGTCTTGTTCTAGTGACCAGCACACCTTGATACTTGTAGTCATGTGCTAGTGACCAGCACACCTTGATGTTTGTAGTCATGTGCTAGTGGCCAGGACACCTTGATATTTGTAGTCATGTTCTAGTGACCAGCACACCTTGATACTTGTAGTCATGTGGCAATGATCAGCACACCTTGATAATTGTAGTCATGTGCTAGTGATCAGCAAACCTTGATAATTGTAGTCATGTGGTAGTGACCAGCACACCTTGATACTTGTAGTCATGTGGTAGTGGCCAGGACACCTTGATAATTGTAGTCATGTGGTAGTGACCAGCACACCTTGATACTTGTAGTCATGTGGTAGTGGCCAGGACACCTTGATATTTGTAGTCATGTTCTAGTGACCAGCACACCTTGATACTTGTAGTCATGTGTCAGTGACCAGCACACCTTGATACTTGTAGTCATGTGTCAGTGACCAGCACACCTTGATACTTGTAGTCATGTGTCAGTGACCAGCACATCTTGATACTTGTAGTCATGTGTCAGTGACCAGCACATCTTGATACATGTGAATGTCTTAAGAGTTTTACCTAATTTATTTTTTGTATGTAAGCCTTCTCAATAAACATGTTGACGATAAATTTCTGTATAGAGGACAGTGGACTGGCTAATTCCAATATCTGTTGGTTTGTATTTTCACATTCGTTTCTTATTTCATTACCTTAATAATATTTTTTTAAGGTCTATTTTGAGAAATCAAATTTATACTCAATACTCTGTTTCTATATTGCTAACTTAGCCAAGGCATCAACCGTGATCCTGAAACCCTGTTGGAGAGAGAATATATCTTTTTTATTATTATTCACTTTGTCAATAATTTCTGGATATCTGTGTTTGCCCTCACACACGAGAATGTTACATTGAAACCTCAGAATATTGCGAGCAAGTAATGAGGACAGAGCTTCAGAGACAATGAAACTGGCTGTAGTTTCATGTATTTAAACTTAATTACTGCTATACTGAATAATAATAACACATTTCACAATACAATATACCAGTGTCATCTATATAGCAGA
>NW_027197517.1:25000-60059 GCF_038502225.1 Cherax quadricarinatus
CGCAACAAGGCGAAATATTATGTATTTTTGTGAATATTAACCCTGAGGGTGCTTCTAATTATGTGTGTGTATGTGTCAAGTGTGAACTATGAGGGTGTTGTTATGTGTATGTGTCAAGTGTGAACTATGAGGGTGTTGTTATGTGTGTGTGTGTGTGTGTGTGTGTGTGTGTGTTAGGTATGAACTATGAGGGGGTTAATGTGTGTGTCAGGTGTGTATGAGGTGGTTATGTGTGTGTGCGTTAGGTGTAAACTGTGAGGGGGTTAATGTGTGTGTAAGGTGTGTATGAGGGGGTTATGTGTGTGTGTGTTAGGTGTGAACTATGAGGGGGTTAATGTGTGTCAGGTGTGTATGAGGGGGTTATGCGTGTGCGCGTTAGGTGTGAACTATGAGGGGATTGTTATGTGTGTGTGTGTTAGGTGTGAACTATGAGGGGGTTATGTGTATGTGTGTGTCAGGTGTGAGCAATGAGGGTGTTATGTGTATGTTAGGTGTGAACTATGAGGGGGCTATGTGTATGTGTATGTGTCACGTGTGGGCTATGAGGGGATTATGTGTGTGAGTGTCAGGTGTGACCTATGACGAGGTTGTTATGTGTGTGTGTACTCACCTAGTTGAGGTTGCAGGGGTCGAGTCCAAGTTCCTGGCCCCGCCTCTTCACTGGTCGCTTCTAGGTCATTCTCCCTGAACCGTGAGCTTTATCGTACCTCTGCTTAAAGCTATGTATGGATCCTGCCTCCACTACATCGCTTCCCAGACTATTCCACTTACTGACTACTCTGTGGCTGAAGAAATACTTCCTAACATCCCTGTGATTCATCTGTGTCTTCAGCTTCCAACTGTGTCCCCGTGTTGCTGTGTCCAGTCTCTGGAACATCCTGTCTTTGTCCACCTTGTCAATTCCTCTCAGTATTTTGTAAGTCGTTATCATGTCCCCCCTATCTCTCCTGTCCTCCAGTGTCGTCAGGTTGATTTCCCTTAACCTCTCCTCGTAGGACATACCTCTTAGCTCTGGGACTAGTCTTGTTGCAAACTTTTGCACTTTCTCTAGTTTCTTTACATGCTTGGCTAGGTGTGGGTTCCAAACTGGTGCCGCATACTCCAATATGGGCCTAACGTACACGGTGTACAGGGTCCTGAACGATTCCTTACTAAAATGTCGGAATGCTGTTCTGAGGTTAGCCAGGCGCCCATGTGGTGCAGCAGTTATTTGGTTGGTGTGCGCTTCAGGAGATGTGCCTGGTGTTATACTCACCCCAAGATATTTTTCCTTGAGTGAGGTTTGTAGTCTCTGGCCCCCTAAACTGTACTCCGTCTGCGGTCTTCTTTGCCCTTCCCCAATCTTCATGACTTTGCACTTGGTGGGATTGAACTCCAGGAGCCAATTGCTGGACCAGGTCTGCAGCCTGTCCAGATCCCTTTGTGGTTCTGCCTGGTCTTCGATCGAATGATTTCTTCTCATCAACTTCACGTCATCTGCAAACAGGGACACCTCGGAGTTTATTCCTTCCGTCATGTCGTTCACAAATACCAGAAACAGCGCTGGTCCTAGGACTGACCCCTGTGGGACCCCGCTGGTCACAGGCGCCCACTCTGACACCTCGCCACGTACCATTACTCGCTGCTGTCTTCCTGACAAGTATTCCCTGATCCATTGTAGTGCCTTCCCTGTTATTCCTGCTTGGTCCTCCAGTTTTGGCACTAATCTTTTGTGTGGTACTGTGTCAAACGCCTTCTTGCAGTCCAAGAAAATGCAATCCACCCATCCCTCTCTCTCTCTTGTCTTACTGCCGTCACCATGTCATAGAACTCCAGTAGGTTTGTGACACAGGATTTCCCGTCCCTGAAACCATGTTGGCTGCTGTTGATGAGATCATTCCTTTCTAGGTGTTCCACCACTTTTCTCCTGATAATCTTCTCCATGACTTTCCATACTATACATGTCAGTGACACTGGTCTGTAGTTTAGTGCTTCATGTCTGTCTCCTTTTTTAAAGATTGGGACTACATTTGCTGTCTTCCATGCCTCAGGCAATCTCCCTGTTTCGATAGATGTATTGAATATTGTTGTTAGGGGTACACATAGCGCCTGTGCTCCCTCTCTCAGGACCCATGGAGAGAAGCTATCTGGCCCCGTTGCCTTTGAGGTATCTAGCTCACTCAGAAGCCTCTTCACTTCTTCCTCGGTTGTGTGTAGTGTGTCCAGCACCTGGTGGTGTGCCCCACCTCTCCGTCTTTCTGGAGCCCATTCTGTCTCCTCTGTGAACACTTCTTTGAATCTCTTGTTGAGTTCCTCACATACTTCCTGGTCATTTCTTGTTGTCTCGTCTCCTTCCTTCCTTAGCCTGATTACCTGGTCCTTGACTGTTGTTTTCCTCCTGATGTGGCTGTATAACAGCTTCGGGTCAGATTTGGCTTTCGCTGCTGTCGTTTTCATATTGTCGCTGGGCCTCCCTTCTTATCTGTGCATATTCGTTTATGGCTCGACGACTGCTCTCCTTATTCTCCTGGGTCCTTTGCCTTCTATATTTCTTCCATTCCCTAGCACACTTGGTTTTTGCCTCCTAGAACCTTTGGGTGAACCATGGGCTCATCCTGGCTTTTTCATTTTTCCTGTTTCCCTTGGGTACAAACCTCTCCTCACCCTCCTTGCACATTGTTGCTACATATTCCATCATCTCATTAACTGGCTTCTCTGCCAATTCTCTGTCCCACTGAACCTCGTTCAGGAAGTTCCTCATTCCCGTGTAGTCCCCTTTCTTGTAGTTTGGCTTCATTCGTCCAGGCCTTCCTGCTTCCCCCTCCACTTGTAGCTCTACTGTGTATTTGACGCTCAAAACCACATGATTGCTGGCCCCAAGGGGTCTTTCATATGTGATGCCCTCAATATCTGCACTACTCAAGGTGAATACTAAGTCCAGTCTTGCTGGTTCATCCTCTCCTCTCTCACTTGTAGTGTCCCTTACGTGTTGGTACGTGAAGTTTTCTAGTACCACCTCCTTCATCATCTTAGCCCTCCATGTATCTTGGCCCCCATCTGGCTCCAAATTCTCCCAGTTGATCTCCTTGTGGTTAAAGTCACCCATGATCAGGAGCTTTGCCCTGCATGCATGAGCTCTTCTAGCCACTGCAGCCAGTATGTCAACCATTGCTCTATTGATCTCGTCATACTCTTGCCCTGGCCTCCTGCTGTTCTGTGGTGGGTTATACATCACTGCAATTACCACCTTGGGACTTCCAGAGTGAAGCGTTCCCGCTATATAATCACTTTCTTCTCCGCTGTCTCCTCTCTCCAGCTCATCAAAATTCCATCGGTTTTCGATCAGCAGTGCCACTCCTCCAACCCCATCCCCCTGTTCCTTCTGTCTTTCCTCAGGATCTGGTGTCCCGTTGGAAAGAAGGCATCTGTTATCATACCTGTAAGCTTGGTTTCTGTGAGAGCTATGATGTCCGGTGATGCCTCTTTGACTCTTTCGTGCCACTCCTCCCACTTGTTTGTTATTCCATCAGCGTTTGTGTACCATACCTTCAGTTTCCTTTCCAACACTGTGGTTTGGGTGGCCTGTGGGGATGGGATACATGGTAGCATACTGTGGGATTCTATGGTTGGGGGTTGGGTGGAAGCTGTGGGTATGGATTGTAGTGTGTGTTGGGATGGTGTGATAGGTTGTGGGGTCTGAGGATGGTTGTGTGTGTGCTTGCCCTTTCTGCTCTGTTCTGCTCTGACTGACCTCTCCTGGTTCCATCCTTGTCTCCTTTCCTGGCTCCTTTTGCTTTTTTGTCCTCTCCCTCAGCTACTGTCGCTCTGTGTTCTGTCTCTGTCTAGGAACACCTTCTTGTACTCTTCCGAGTTTTTCAACCGTGGTTTCCCTTGGAGGATCCTGTTCCGCACTGTTTCTGTCCTGAGAATCAGCTTGATAGGTCGGTTTCTCCCCTTCAAGTGCCCCTCTATTCTCTGAAAATTTACAATTTCGTCCATGTCTTCTTCCCCTATTTCCGTGATGATTTTCTCAATCTCCTTTCTTTCTTCCTGCCGTTTTTCAGTGTGTGTCCTTTCCTCTCTCTCCAGAAACCCATGGATAAACACTGATTTTGTCCTTTCCTCCTCCCATTGCCTCTCCCTCTGTGACTCTGGTTCCTATCTGTATGTGGTCATTTTCTCCCCTGATTTTTCCAGTGGCTCTTGGTAGCATGGTTGTGCCTCAGCATTCGACCTATCTCTCTCACCATCTGTACCCAGCTGCTCCTCCCTTTCACTCCTTGACCCTTCTTTGCAGGCTGATATGACCTTAGCATAATTGATATCTCCTTCCTTCCTGTTCAGCCTCTCAGCTTCATATGCTGTGTCTTCTCTGGTTACTGCCCCTGAGACTTGCTTCAGCCTGTTTACCTCAAATTCTAGGACCCTTACCCTGGCTACAGCAGTTTCGACTTGTGCCTCCCAATTCTTCATCTCCTTCTCCAACCTCTTTTCCAATTTCACAGAGAGCTCTTTCTCCATTTTTTCAGAAAGCTCTCCTAATTTTCTCTCCCATTCTTGTTCCATCCTTTTCCACTGCTCCTCCATCCATTCCTCCCTACCAGTACCATTGTCATCTGATCCCTGATTCCTGCAAGTCCCAACCATTTTTTTTTTTTAGTGGAAGAGAGAGAGAGAGGGGAAAGGTAAAAGGAGAGAGAGAGAGGGGGAGAGTGAAAAGGGAAAGGGGGAGAGAGTGAGAGAGAGGGAGAAAGAGAGAGAAGGGGAGTTTAGAAAGAGAGAGAGGGAGAGTGAGAAGGGAAAAGGGGGAAGAGAGAGAACAAGAGAGAGAGAGAGAGAGAGGGAGAGAGAGAGAGAGAGAGAGAGAGAGAGAGAGAGAGAGAGAGAGAGAGAGAGAGAGAGAGAGAGAGAGAGAGGAGAGAGGGGAGGGAGAGAGGGGGCAAAGAGAGGGGAGAGAGAGGGGGAGAGATGGGGGAGAGAAGGGAGGGTTAGAGGGTCAATTCTCAGGAAGGTGTGAAATCCTGTATATGTGTGTGTGTGTGTGTGTGTATGTGTGTGTATGTGTGTGTGTGTGTGTGTGTGTGCTACAGCTATTCAAGTGCCTAACAGCAGATCCTGTACTCACCTAGTGTGTTCGTGTGCGTGTGTTTATGTAAGCAGTCCTTATTTCCCACGTATGTACTACATATGTACCCGATCTCTTGGTTCCCACTGTACTGTCTTGTGTGCTTAAAATTACATTCAATTCTGTATACCAGGCCTCGCCTGTGTGTGTGCCGCTACCTCTCATTAACTGCTTAACTCTCCTACACCTCAATAAATTCTATTAAATGCCAGTAAATGCTGCTTATTCTAATTCTGATAGCTCGAGGAGAGTGACCCCCAATTTCCAGCTAGAGACTGGTACTGTTGACCCCATGCAACTCAAAGTAGGTGAATATTATGTGCGGCTGGCAGTGGAGTAACGTTGCTGGTCCGTCCAGTTCCTGGGTCCCACGTGGTGGAAGATGCTTGATGCTTCTCGGTAATTTTTCCATTAACTTCCTGTAGGCACTGTAGTCACTAGCTCATCTAATTTTTTCACTCACTCACTGTATTTACTGACACATCTATACATATCTCGTATCTCCCTGGTCTTGAGTCGCACTTATTCTTCAAATACCCCACTGCGTTATGTGTGGCAACACTATTTAGGCCTGACACAACCGTTCACCTTCCTTGCTCTCGGCCCCCACTTAGCACTTGGCACTATTTACTATGTTTTCTTTTCTGTGATCACTTATATTTACTTTTTTCGGGGTTTAAGTGATTATATGCACTCTTATGTGTGCACACGCCTATATCCCACACTCTATTCCTTATGGTACAGTCAGAAATTACCACCAAAACATGAACTCAAACCGCGTGACTCCTCCACGTGTGTACTCACCTAATTGTGGTTGCAGGGGTCGAGACTCAGCTCCTGGCCCCGCCTCTTCACTGAACGCTATTAGGTCCTCTCTCTCTCTGCTTCCTGAGCTGTATAATACCTCTTCTTAAAACTATGTATGCTTCCTGCCTCCACTACTTCACTTGCTAGGCTATTCCACTTCCTGACAACTCTATGACTGAAGAAATACTTCCTAACATCCCTGTGACTCGTCTGAGTCTTCAGCTTCCAGTTGTGACCCCTTGTCCCTGTGTCTCCTCTCTGGAACATCCTATCTCTGTCCACCTTGTCTATTCCCCGCAGTATCTTGTATGTCGCTATCATGTCTCCCCTGACCCTTCTGTCCTCCAGTGTCGTCAGTCCGATTTCCCTTAACCTTTCCTCGTACGACATTCCCCTGAGCTCTGGGACTAGCCTTGTTGCAAACCTTTGTACTTTCTCTAACTTCTTGACGTGCTTGACCAGGTGTGGGTTCCAGACTGGTGCTGCATACTCCAGTATGGGCCTAACATACACAGTGTACAGTGTCTTGAACGATTCCTTATTAAGGTATCGGAACGCTATTCTCAGGTTTACCAGGCGCCCATATGCTGCAGCAGTTATTTGGTTGATGTGTGCCTCCGGTGATGTGCTCGGTGTTATGGTCACCCCAAGGTCTTTCTCCCTGAGTGAAGTCTGTAGTCTTTGTCCACCTAGCCTATACTCTGTCTGCGGTCTTCTTTGCCCCTCCCCAATCTTCATGACTTTGCATCTGGCTGGGTTGAATTCGAGAAACCAGTTACTGGACCACATGTCCAGCCTGTCCAGGTCTCTTTGCAGTCCTGCCTCATCCTCGTCCGATTTAATTCTTCTCATCAACTTCACATCATCTGCGAACAGGGACACTTCAGAGTCTATTCCTTCCATCATGTCGTTCACATATATAAAAAATAGCACTGGTCCTAGAACTGACCCCTGTGGGACCCCGCTCGTAACAGGCGCCCTCTGTGATACCTCTTCACGTACCATGACTCATTGCTGCCTCCCTGTCAGGTATTCCCTTATCCATTGCAGTGCCCTCCCTTTTACATGCGCCTGATCCTCCAGCTTCTGCACTAATCTCTTGTGGGGAACTGTGTCAAAGGCCTTCCTGCAGTCTAGGAAAACGCAATCTACCCAACCCTCTCTCTCGTGTCTTACTTCTGTTACCTTGTCATAAAACTCCAGGAGGTTTGTGATACAAGATTTGCCTTCCATGAACCCATGCTGGTTTTCATTTATAATCTTGTTCCTTTCCAGGTGTTCAACCACTCTCCTCCTGATAATCTTCTCCATGACTTTGCACACAATACATGTCAGGGACACAGGTCTGTAGTTTAGCGCCTCGTTTCTGTTTCCTTTCTTAAATATGTGGACTACATTAGCTGTCTTCCATTTCTCAGGTAGTTGCCCAGTTTCAAGGGATGTGTTGAAGATTGTGGTTAGAGGCACGCACAGCATCTCTGCTCCTTCTCTAAGGACCCATGGGGAGATGTTGTCCGGTCCCATCGCCTTTGAGGTGTCAAGGTCACTTAGGAGCTTCTTCACCTCCTCCTCAGTTGTTCGTATGTCATCCAACACGTGTTGGTATATTCCCTCTTGATGTTCCCTTCTGTGCTGTCTTCCCACATCCCTTCCTGTCTCTACTGTAAAAACTTCCTTAAATCTCCTGTTCAGCTCCTCACATACCTCCTGATCATTTCTTGTGAGTTCTCCACCTTCTGTCCTTAATCTGATCACCTGGTCTTTGACTGTTGTCTTCCTCCTGATGTAGCTATACAACAGTTTCGGGTCAGTCTTGATTCTCGATGCTATGTCATTTTCATACTGTCGCTGGGCCTCCCTCCTTACCTGTGCATACTCATTCCTGGCTCTGCGACTGATCTCCCTATTTTCGTGTGTTCTCTGCCTTCTGTACTTTTTCTATTCTCTATTGCACTTTGTTTTTGCCTCCTTACACCGTCGGGTAAACCAGGGGCTCGTTCTGGTCTTCCTGTTGTTACTGTTGCCCTTGGGAATAAACCTTTCCACTGCCTCCTTGCATTTTGTTGTTACATATTCCATCATTTCATTTACTGGCTTTCCTGCCAGTTCTCTGTCCCACTGGACCTCCCGCAGGAAGTTCTTCAACCCTATGTAGTCCCCTCTTTTATAGTCAGGCTTTTCCCATTCAACTCCTGTTATTCTCTCCACTTGCAGCTCTACTATGTATTCAAAGCACAGAACCACGTGGTCGCTAGCTCCTAGGGGACTCTCATACTTGATGTCCTCAATGTCTGAGCTGCCCAGGGTGAACACAAGGTCCAATCTTGCTGGTTCATCCTCCCCTCTCACTCTGGTAGTGTCCTTAACATGTTGGTGCATGAGGTTTTCCAGCACCACGTCCAACATCCTGGCTCTCCATGTTTCGGGACCCCCATGTGGCTCCAGGTTTTCCCAGTCAATCTCCCTGTGGTTGAAATCCCCCATAACCAGCAACTTTGCTCTGCTGGAGTGAGCTCTTCTTGCCACCTCAGCAAGTGTGTCCACCATTGCTCTGTTGCTCTCTTCATATTCCTCTCTTGGCCTCCTGCAGTTCTGTGGTGGATTATACATCACTGCAATGACCACTTTGTGTTCCCCAGACTGAAGTGTACCTGCTGTGTAGTCTCTTTCTCCCGTCTCATCTATGCCTTCCTTTTTCTCGAATTTCCATCTGTTTTTTACGAGCAGAGCAACCCCACCTCCCCCCCCTGCCCCTTCTATCTTTCCTCATGATCTGGTATCCTGGTGGGAAGATTACATATGTTATTGTCTCTGTGAGTTTTGTTTCTGTAACTGCTATGATATCTGGGGACTTCTCATTGATTCTTTCTTGCCATTCCTCATGTTTATTCATTAATCATCTGCATTTGTGTACCAAACCTTCAACTTCTGTTCTAATACTGTAACTGTGGTGCGGGGGGTGGAAACAGAGGGATCGGTGTGTGATGGTTGGTTTGGATTGTTCAGTTGCCTTGGGGGTGTCGTGGCTGGAGTCCTTCTGCAGGTGTTTCTGGGGGTGTGCTTGTCCTTCCATTTGATCCTGGGTTATTCTGCTCTCCTTTTTCATTTCCTCCCATTTCTCCTTTCGTTTTTGAACTCTCTCTTTCATCGTCTTCCTTTCGTACTGTGTTCTGTCTCGATCGAGGTACACACTCCGGAACTCCTGTTTGCCTCTCAGCTGTGTTTTCTCCTGCAGGATCATGGTTCGGGTTGATTCTGCCTTGAAAATTACTTTGAGAGGCCGATTCCTTTTCTTTGTGAACCACCCAATTCTCCGAAAATTTGCCACCTGGGTCATGTCCCCCTCGCCTATCACCTTCATGATATCTTCAATCGCTTTTTTCTCCTCCTGCTTTCTTTCATCATAAGTTTCCCCTTTAGCTTCGTCTAGCCCATAGACAAACACGGATCTCTCCCTTTCCACCTCCCACTGTGACTCCCATTGCATCCTCTGATGTGTTTTAGTTCCTTCCCGTGGAGTGTTCCTTTCTTCAGTCCCTTCCCTAGTTATGGCCCCTATGCTTCTTGGTTTGTCCTTCCTGCTCACCTGTTCCTGGCCCCCACAGGTATCTGGTAAGGTCCCTGCCCATGTCCTAGTTCCTTCAATGTCTTCCAACCTCTCATTCTGTCCTAGTGTGCTCCCTGTCTTTGTTTTGGCCCCATGTGGGTTTGACAGGACCTGTGCATACAGTTTAGTTTCCAAGCTTCCTTCAGACCTGTTGTCTGTGTGTTTGTGTGTGTGTGTGTGTGTGTGTGTGTGTGTGTGTGTGTCAGGTGTGAGCTGTGAAGGGGTTGTTATGTACTCACCTAGTTGTACTCATCTAGTTGAGGATGCAATGGTCGAGTCCTATCTCCTGGCCCCGCTTCTTCACTGTGTGTGTGTGTCAGGTGTGAGCTATGAGGGGGTTGTTGTGTGTGTATGTTTGTGTGTGTGTGTGTGTGTGTGTGTGTGTGTGTGTGTGTGTGTGTGTGTGTGTGTGTGTGTGTGTGTGTGTGTGTGTGTGTGTGTCAGGTGTGAGCTATGAGGGGGTTGTTGTGTGTGTAACGTACACACTGCTCCTTAACTAACAATGTTACTGACTCATCCTCTTATAACTTGCCGCAGTAATATATTACTTTGATCATTATATTCGTGTTATTATTACATCCATGTTATTAGTTTATTAAAGTCATTATATTCATGTCACTATATGTTGTCATTATAGTTATATCATTATATTCATGTTGTCATTATATTCTTGGCAAAGCTTCCAATATATGTGCGTCATACAGTTTTAGGGACTGGGAGGTAATAAGGTTAGATGCTCTGAGAGGGAAGGAGGGAGGGAGGGAACGATGGTGTAAAGGAGGAGGAACTGCAGATCCTTTGATCCGTAAGCCCTCGTGCAGCATCAAGGAGCCTCTGAGCCCCCTTTGCAGGAACATTACTCTACGGGAATCTTTCGACTTTATCAAGAGAGAGGCCAGGGTTACCCTTCCTTCACTTCTAACTGTCGTCATGCATTAAATCTTCAGACTTGTTCTTGGTCTTACAGGTGTAGCTCATGCATCTCAGACTGTTGATGAAATGGCTGACAATTTTTGTCATACGTGAAACACCTGTAAATTAAGCCATTAACAATATCCTCAAAACATTTTCTTTACTCAATAATGCAACAAACACGGCATAAACATGAATATTGCTAAAGGAAAATAAAAAAAAAACTATTATGGATTATGACGCACTCTGCAGCGCTGACACACACAAAGACGCATTACGCCAATGGTTACATGTGAATAAAATTCTTTTTAAGTTTTACAGAAGAACCTTCCATACTAGCTTTCTACAGTAATTAAACCCAGCATGTAAGACTGAGGCGGCAGGCTTGCTGCTCCTCCCACCTGAACAACCAGGACCCAGTAAGACTGAGGCGGCAAGCCTCCTGCTCCTCCCACCTGAACAACCAGGACCCAGTAAGACTGAGGCGGCAAGCCTCCTGCTCCTCCCACCTTAACAACCAGGACCCAGTAAGACTGAGGCGGCAAGCCTCCTGCTCCTCCCACCTTAACAACCAGGACCCAGTAAGACTGAGGCGGCAAGCCTCCTGCTCCTCCCACCTGAACAACCAGGACCCAGTAAGACTGAGGCGGCAAGCCTCCTGCTCCTCCCACCTTAACAACCAGGACCCAGTAAGACTGAGGCGGAGGAACCTCCTGCTCCTCCCACCTTAACAACCAGGACCCAGTAAGACTGAGGCGGAGGAACCTCCTGCTCCTCCCACCTTAACAACCAGGACCCAGTAAGACTGAGGCTGAGGAACCTCCTGCTCCTCCCACCTTAACAACCAGGACCCAGTAAGACTGAGGCGGCAAGCCTCCTGCTCCTCCCACCTTAACAACCAGGACCCAGTAAGACTGAGGCGGCAAGCCTCCTGCTCCTCCCACCTTAACAACCAGGACCCAGTAAGACTGAGACGGCAAGCCTCCTGCTCCTCCCACCTGAACAACCAGGACCCAGTAAGACTGAGGCGGCAAGCCTCCTGCTCCTCCCACCTTAACAACCAGGACCCAGTAAGACTGAGCCGGAGGAACCTCCTGCTCCTCCCACCTTAACAACCAGGACCCAGTAAGACTGAGGCGGAGGAACCTCCTGCTCCTCCCACCTTAACAACCAGGACCCAGTATGACTGAGGCGGAGGAACCTCCTGCTCCTCCCACCTTAACAACCAGGACCCAGTATGACTGAGGCGGAGGAACCTCCTGCTCCTCCCACCTTAACAACCAGGACCCAGTAAGACTGAGGCGAAGGAACCTCCTGCTCCTCCCACCTTAACAACCAGGACCCAGTATGACTGAGGCGGAGGAACCTCCTGCTCCTCCCACCTTAACAACCAGGACCCAGTATGACTGAGGCGGAGGAACCTCCTGCTCCTCCCACCTTAACAACCAGGACCCAGTAAGACTGAGGCGAAGGAACCTCCTGCTCCTCCCACCTTAACAACCAGGAAATCACTACATATTGCTGCCTGCATTTTTAATCATGGAATTTACTGCACAAACAAATTATCTTCCACAACCTGACGCCTCAGCATGTTGCGACCACGGTGGTGTGTAGTGCACCGTCACACACTGTATAGTGCACCGTCACACACTGTGTAGTGCACCGTCACCCACTGTGTAGTGCACCGTCACACACTGTGTAGTGCACCGTCACCCACTGTGTAGTGTACCATCACACACTGTGTAGTGCACCGTCACACACTGTGTAGTGCACCGTCACACACTGTGTAGTGCACCGTCACACACTATGTAGTGCACCGTCACACACTGTGTAGTGCACCGTCACACACTCTGTAGTGCACCGTCACACACTGTGTAGTGCACCGTCACACACTGTGTAGTGCACCGTCACACACTATGTAGTGCACCGTCACCCACTGTGTAGTGTACCATCACACACTGTGTAGTGCACCGTCACACACTGTGTAGTGCACCGTCACACACTGTGTAGTGCACCGTCACACACTGTGTAGTGTACCATCACACACTGTGTAGTGCACCGTCACACACTGTGTAGTGCACCGTCACACACTGTGCAGTGCACCGTCACACACTGTGTAGTGTACCGTCACACACTGTGTAGTGCACCGTCACACACTGTGTAGTGCACCGTCACACACTGTGTAGTGCACCGTCACACACTATGAGGTGCACCGTCACACACTGTGTAGTGCACCGTCACACACTGTGTAGTGCACCGTCACACACTGTGTAGTGCACCGTCACACACTGTGTAGTGCACCGTCACACACTATGTAGTGCACCGTCACACATTGTGTAGTGCACCGTCACACACTGTGTAGTGCACCGTCACACACTGTGTAGTGCACCGTCACACACCATGTAGTGCACCGTCGCACACTGTGTAGTGCACCGTCACACACTATAGTGCACCGTCAAACACTGTGTAGTGCACCGTCACACACTGTGTAGTGCACCGTCACACACTGTAGTGCACCGTCACACACTATGAGGTGCACCGTCACACACTGAGTGCACCATCACACACTGTGCAGTGCACAGTCACACACTGTGTAGTGTACCGTCACACTGTGTAGTGTACCGTCACACACTATGTAATGCACCGTCACACACTGTGTAGTGCACCGTCACACACTCTGTAGTGCACCGTCACACACTGTGTAGTGCACCGTCACACACTGTGTAGTGCACCGTCACACACTATGTAGTGTACCGTCACACACTGTGTAGTGTACCGTCACACACTATGTAATGCACCGTCATACACTGTGTAGTACACCGTCACACACTGTGTAGTGCACCGTCACACACTGTGTAGTGCACCGTCACACACTTTGTAGTGCACCGTCACACACTGTAGTGCATCGTCACACACTGTATAGTGTACCGTCACACACTATGTAGTGCACCGTCACACACTGTGTAGTGCACCGTCACACACTGTGTAGTGCACCGTCACACACTATGAAGTGCACCGTCACACACTGTGTAGTGCATCGTCACACACTGTATAGTGTACCGTCACACACTATGAAGTGCACCGTCACACACTGTGTAGTGCATCGTCACACACTGTGTAGTGTGCACAGTCACACACTGTGTAGTGCACCGTCACACAATGTGTAGTGCATCGTCATACACATTGTGTAGTGCGCACCGTCACAAACTGTGTAGTGCACCGTTACACACTCTGTAGTATACCGTTACACACTGTGTAGTGCACCGTCACACTCTGTAGTATACCGTTACACACTGTGTAGTGCACCGTCACACACTGTGTAGTGCACATTCACACACTGTAATGCACCGTCATACACTGTAGTGTACCGTCACACAGTGTAGTGTGCACCGTCACACTGTGTAGTGCACCGTCACACAATGTGTAGTGCACGTCACACTGTCTAGTGTGCACTATCACACACTGTAGTGCACCGTCACACACAGTATTGTGCACCGTCGTACAATGTGTACCGCACCGTCACACTGTAGTGTGCATCGTCACACACTGTGTAGTGTCCACCGTCTGGTGTATTGCTGCCCATAATGTAGTGTGCACCATCTGGTGTATTACTGCCCATTATGTAGTGTGCACCATCTGGTGTATTACTGCCCATTATGTAGTGTGCACCATCTGGTGTATTACTGCCCATTATGTAGTGTGCACCGTCTGGTGTATTACTGCCCATTATGTAGTGTGCACCATCTGGTGTATTACTGCCCATTATGTAGTGTGCACCATCTGGTGTATTACTGCCCATTATGTAGTGTGCACCGTCTGGTGTATTACTGCCCATTATGTAGTGTGCACCATCTGGTGTATTACTGCCCATTATGTAGTGTGCACCGTCTGGTGTATTACTGCCCATTATGTAGTGTGCACCATCTGGTGTATTACTGCCCATTATGTAGTGTGCACCGTCTGGTGTATTACTGCCCATTATGTAGTGTGCACCATCTGGTGTATTACTGCCCATTATGTAGTGTGCACCGTCTGGTGTATTACTGCCCATTATGTAGTGTGCACCATCTGGTGTATTACTGCCCACTATGTAGTGTGCACCGTCTGGTTTATTACTGCCCATTATGTAGTGTGCACCATCTGGTGTATTACTGCCCATTATGTAGTGTGCACCGTCTGGTGTATTACTGCCCATTATGTAGTGTGCACCATCTGGTGTATTACTGCCCATTATGTAGTGTGCACCGTCTGGTGTATTACTGCCCATTATGTAGTGTGCACCATCTGGTGTATTACTGCCCATTATGTAGTGTGCACCGTCTGGTGTATTACTGCCCATTGTGTAGTATGCACCGTCTGGTGTATTACTGCCCATTATGTAGTGTGCACCGTCTGGTGTATTACTGCCCATTGTGTAGTGTGCACCGTCTGGTGTATTACTGCCCATTATGTAGTGTGCACCGTCTGGTGTATTACTGCCCATTATGTAGTGTGCACCGTCTGGTGTATTACTGCCCATTGTGTAGTGTGCACCATCTGGTGTATTACTGCCCATTATGTAGTGTGCACCGTCTTGTTTATTACTGCCCATTGTGTAGTGTGCACCGTCTGGTGTATTACTGCCCATTATGTAGTGTGCACCATCTGGTGTATTACTGCCCATTATGTAGTGTGCACCGTCTTGTTTATTACTGTCCATTGTGTAGTGTGCACCGTCTGGTGTATTACTGCCCATAATGTAGTGTGCACCGTCTGGTGTATTGCTGCCCATAATGTAGTGTGCACCGTCTGGTGTATTACTGCCCATAATGTAGTGTGCACCGTCTGGTGTATTACTGCCCATTATGAAGTGTGCACCGTCTGGTGTATTGCTGTCCATAATGTAGTGTGCACCGTCTGGTGTATTACTGCCCATTATGTAGTGTGCACCGTCTGGTGTATTACTGTCCATTGTGTAGTGTGCACCGTCTGGTGTATTGCTGCCCATAATGTAGTGTGCACCGTCTGGTGTATTATTGTCCATTGTGTAGTGTGCACCGTCTGGTGTATTACTGTCCATTGTGTAGTGTGCACCATCTGGTATATTACTGCCCATTGTGTAGTGTGCACAGTCTGGTGTATTACTGTCCATTGTGTAGCGTGCACCGTCTGGTGTATTTCTGCCCATTGTGTAGTGTGCACCGTCTGCTGTATTACTGCCCATTATGTAGTGTGCACCGTCTTGTTTATTACTGTCCATTGTGTAGTGTGCACCGTCTGGTGTATTACTGCCCATTATGTAGTGTGCACCGTCTGGTGTATTTCTGCCCATTGTGTAGTGTGCACCATCTGGTGTATTACTGCCCATTATGTAGTGTGCACCGTCTTGTTTATTACTGCCCATTGTGTAGTGTGCACCGTCTGGTGTATTACTGCCCATTATGTAGTGTGCACCATCTGGTGTATTACTGCCCATTATGTAGTGTGCACCGTCTTGTTTATTACTGTCCATTGTGTAGTGTGCACCGTCTGGTGTATTACTGCCCATTATGTAGTGTGCACCGTCTGGTGTATTACTGCCCATTATGTAGTGTGCACAGTCTTGTTTATTACTGTCCATTGTGTAGTGTGCACAGTCAGGTGTATTACTGTCCATTGTGTAGTGTGCACCGTCTGGTGTATTACTGCCCATTAAGTAGTGTGCACCGTCTGGTGTATTACTGACCATTATGTAGTGTGCACCATCTGGTGTATTACTGCCCATTATGTAGTGTGCACCGTCTGGTGTATTACTGCCCATTATGTAGTGTGCACCGTCTGGTGTATTACTGCCCATTATGTAGTGTGCACCGTCTGGACTATTACTGTCCATTATGTAGTGTGCACCGTCTGGTGTATTACTGCCCATTATGTAGTGTGCACCGTCTGGTGTATTACTGACCATTATGTAGTGTGCACCATCTGGTATATTACTGCCCATTATGTAGTGTGCACCGTCTGGTGTATTACTGACCATTATGTAGTGTGCACCATCTGGTATATTACTGCCCATTATGTAGTGTGCACCGTCTGGTGTATTACTGCCCATTGTGTAGTGTGCACCGTCTGGTGTATTACTGCCCATTGTGTAGTGTGCACCATCTGGTATATTACTGCCCATTATGTAGTGTGCACCGTCTTGTTTATTACTGCCCATTGTGTAGTGTGCACCGTCTGGTGTATTACTGCCCATTATGTAGTGTGCACCATCTGGTGTATTACTGCCAATTATGTAGTGTGCACCGTCTTGTTTATTACTGTACATTGTGTAGTGTGCACCGTCTGGTGTATTACTGCCCATTATGTAGTGTGCACCGTCTGGTGTATTACTGCCCATTATGTAGTGTGCACCGTCTTGTTTATTACTGTCCATTGTGTAGTGTGCACAGTCTGGTGTATTACTGCCCATTATGTAGTGTGCACCGTCTGGTATATTACTGCCCATTATGTAGTGTGCACCGACTGGTGTATTACTGCCCATTATGTAGTGTGCACCGTCTGGAGTATTACTGTCCATTATATAGTGTGCACCGTCTGGTGTATTACTGCCCATTATGTAGTGTGCACCGTCTGGTGTATTACTGCCCATTATGTAGTGTGCACCGTCTGGAGTGTTACTGTCCATTATGTAGTGTGCACCGTCTGGTGTATTACTGCCCATCATGTAGTGTGCACCGTCTGGTGTATTACTGACCATTATGTAGTGTGCACCATCTGGTATATTACTGCCCATTATGTAGTGTGCACCGTCTGGTGTATTACTGACCATTATGTAGTGTGCACCATCTGGTATATTACTGCCCATTATGTAGTGTGCACCGTCTGGTGTATTACTGCCCATTGTGTAGTGTGCAGCGTCTGGTGTATTACTGCCCATTGTGTAGTGTGCACCATCTGGTATATTACTGCCCATTATGTAGTGTGCACCGTCTGGTGTATTACTGCCCATTGTGTAGTGTGCACCGTCTGGTGTATTACTGTCCATTGTGTAGTGTGCACCGTCTGGTGTATTACTGCCCATTGTGTAGTGTGCACCGTCTGGTGTATTACTGCCCATTGTGTAGTGTGCACCGTCTGGTGTATTACTGCCCATTGTGTAGTGTGCACAGTCTGGTGTATTACTGTCCATTGTGTAGTGTGCACAATCTGGTATATTACTGCCCATTGTGTAGTGTGCACCGTCTGGTGTATTACTGCCCATTGTGTAGTGTGCACAGTCTGGTGTATTACTGCCCATTATGTAGTGTGCACCGTCTGGTGTATTACTGCCCATTGTGTAGTGTGCACCGTCTGGTGTATTACTGCCCATTGTGTAGTGTGCACCGTCTGGTGTATTACTGCCCATTGTGTAGTGTGCACAGTCTGGTGTATTACTGTCCATTGTGTAGTGTGCACCATCTGGTATATTACTGCCCATTGTGTAGTGTGCACAGTCTGGTGTATTACTGCCCATTGTGTAGTGTGCACAGTCTGGTGTATTACTGCCCATTATGTAGTGTGCACCGTCTGGTGTATTACTGCCCATTGTGTAGTGTGCACCGTCTGGTGTATTACTGCCCATTGTGTAGTGTGCACCGTCTGGTGTATTACTGCCCATTATGTAGTGTGCACAGTCTGGTGTATTACTGCCCATTGTGTAGTGTGCACAGTCTGGTGTATTACTGCCTATTATGTAGTGTGCACAGTCTGGTGTATTACTGCCCATTGTGTAGTGTGCACCGTCTGGTGTATTACTGCCCATTATGTAGTGTGCACCGTCTGGTGTATTACTGCCCATTATGTAGTGTGCACCCTCTTGTTTAATACTGTCCATTGTGTAGTGTGCACCGTCTGGTGTATTACTGCCCATTGTGTAGTGTGCACCGTCTGGTGTATTACTGCCCATTATGTAGTGTGCACCGTCTGGTGTATTACTGCCCATTATGAATTGTGCACCATCTGGTGTATTACTGCCCATTATGAATTGTGCACCATCTGGTGTATTACTGCCCATTATGTAGTGTGCACCGACTGGTGTATTACTGCCCATTATGTAGTGTGCACCGACTGGTGTATTACTGCCCATTATGTAGTGTGCACCGTCTGGTGTATTACTGCCCATTATGTAGTGTGCACCGACTGGTGTATTACTACCCATTATGTAGTGTGCACCATCTGGTGTATTACTGCCCATTATGAATTGTGCACCATCTGTTGTATTACTGCCCATTATGTAGTGTGCACCATCTGGTGTATTACTGCCC
Organism: Cherax quadricarinatus; assembly: GCF_038502225.1. Classification (NCBI taxonomy): domain Eukaryota; kingdom Metazoa; phylum Arthropoda; class Malacostraca; order Decapoda; family Parastacidae; genus Cherax; species Cherax quadricarinatus. The sequence goes on from NW_027197517.1 coordinate 43,692, forward strand.
ATTGTGTAGTGTGCACCGTCTGGTGTATTACTGCCCATTGTGTAGTGTGCACCGTCTGGTGTATTACTGCCCATTGTGTAGTGTGCACCGTTTGGTGTATTACTGTCCATTGTGTAGTGTGCACAGTCTGATGTATTACTGCCCGTTGTGTAGTGTGTACAGTCTGGTGTATTACTGCCCATTATGTAGTGTGCACCGTCTGGTGTATTACTGCCCGTTGTGTAGTGTGCACAGTCTGGTGTATTACTGCCCGTTGTGTAGTGTGCACAGTCTGGTGTATTACTGCCCGTTGTGTAGTGTGCACAGTCTGGTGTATTACTGCCCGTTGTGTAGTGTGCACAGTCTGGTGTATTACTGCCCGTTGTGTAGTGTGCACCGTCTGGTGTATTACTGCCCGTTGTGTAGTGTGCACCGTCTGGTGTATTACTGCCCGTTGTGTAGTGTGCACCGTCTGGTGTATTACTGCCCGTTGTGTAGTGTGCACAGTCTGGTGTATTACTGCATACTGATGGCCTGGTGGCTAAAGCTCCCGCTTCACACGCGGAGGGCCCGGGTTCGATTCCCGGCGGGTGGAAACATTTCGACACGTTTCCTTACACCTGTTGTCCTGTTCACTTAGCAGCAAATAGGTACCTGGGTGCTAGTCGACTGGTGTGGGTCGCATCCTGGGGGACAAGATTAAGGACCCCAATGGAAATAAGTTAGACAGTCCTCGATGACGCACTGACTTTCTTGGGTTATCCTGGGTGGCTAACCCTCCGGGGGTTAAAAATCCGAACGAAATCTTATCTTATCTTATCTTACTGCGTAGCGTGCACCATCTTATATATTAATGCGCACTGTGTAGTGTGCGCCGTCGAAAATTGTGCAGCGTGCACCATCGCACGCTGTAGCGTGCACCGTCGCACGCTGTAGCGTGCACCGTGGCACACTGTAGCGTGCACCGTGGCACACTGTAGCGTGCACCGTCGCACACTGTAACGTGCACCGTCGCACACTGTAGCGTGCACCGTCGCACACTATAGCGTGCACCGTCGCACACTGTAGCGTGCACCGTCGCACACTGTAGCGCGCACTGTCGCACACTGTAGCGTGCACCGTCGCACACTGTAGCGTGCACCGTCGTACACTGTAGCGTGCACCGTCGCACACTGTAGCGTGCACCGTCGTACACTGTAGCGTGCACCGTCGCACACTGTAGCGTGCACCGTCGAACACTGTAGTGTGCACCGTCGCACACTGTAGCGTTCACCGCCGCACACTGTAGCGTGTACCGTCGCACACTGTAGCGTGCACCGTCGCACACTGTGTAGCGTGCACCGTCACACACTGTGTAGCGTACACCGTCGCACACTGTGTAGCGTGCACCATCGCACACTGTGCAGCGTGCACCATCGCTCACTGTAGCGTACACCGTCGCACACTGTAGCGTGCACCGTCACACACTGTGTAGCGTGCACCCTCACACAGTGTAGCGTGCACCGCCGCACACTGTAGCGTGCACCGTCGCGCACTGTAGCGTTCACCGTCGCACACTGTAGCGTTCACCGTCCCACACTGTAGCGTGCACCGTCGCACACTGTAGCGTGCACCGTTGCACACTGTAACGTGCACCGTCGCACACTGTAGCGTGCACCGTCGCGCACTGTAGCGTGCACCGTCGCACACTGTAGCGTGCACCGTCGCACACTGTAGCGTACACCGTCGCACACTGTAGCGTGCACCGTCGCACACTGTAGCGTGCACCGTCGCGCACTGTAGCGTGCATTGCCGTGCACTGTAGCGTGCACCGTCGCACACTGTAGCGTGCACCGTCGCACATTGTAGCGTGCATTGTCGCACACTGTAGCATGCACAGTCGCGCACTGTAGCGTGCACCGTCGCACACTGTAGCGTGCACCGTCGCACACTGTAGCGCGCACCGTCGCACACTGTAGCGTGCACCGTCGCACACTGTAGCGTGCACCATCGCGCACTGTAGCGTGCACCGTCGCGCACTGTAGCGTGCACCGTCGCACACTGTAGCGTGCACCGTCGCGCACTGTAGCGTGCACCGTCGCGCACTGTAGCATGCACCGTCGCACACTGTAGCGTGCACCGTCGCACACTGTAGCGTGCACCGTCGCACACTGTAGCGTACACCGTCGCACACTGTAGCATGCACCGTCGCACACTGTAGCGTGCACCGTCTCACACTGTACCATGCACCGTCGCGCACTGTAGCGTGCACCGTCGCACACTGTAGTGTGCACCGTCGAACACTGTAGCGTGCACCGTCGCGCACTGTAGCGTGCACCGTCGCACACTGTAGTGTACACCGTCGCGCACTATAGCGTGCACCGTCGCACACTGTAGTGTGCACCGTCGCACACTGTAGCGTGCACCGTCGAACACTGTAGCGTGCACCGTCGCACACTGTAGCGTGCACCGTCGCACACTGTAGCGTACACAGTCGCGCACTGAAGCGTGCACCGTCGCCCACAGTAGCGTGCACCGTCGCACACTGTAGCGTACACCGTCGCACACTGTAGCGTACACCGTCGCACACTGTAGCGTGCACCGTCGCGCACTGTAGCGTGCACCGTCGCGCACTGTAGAGTGCACCGTCGCACACTGTAGCGTGCACCGTCGCACACTGTAGCGTACACCGTCGCACACTCTTAGCGTACACCGTCGCACACTGTAGCGTGCACCGTCGCACACTGTTGCGTGCCCCGTCGCACACTGTAGCGTGCACCGTCGCGCACTGTAGCGTGCACCGTCGCGCACTGTAGCGTGCACCGTCGCACACTGTATCGTGCACCGTCGCGCACTGTAGCGTGCACCGTCGCACACTGTAGCGTGCACCGTCGCACATTGTAGCGTGCACCGTCCCACACTGTAGCGTGCACCGTCGCGCACTGTAGCGTTCACCGTCGCACATTGTAGCGTGCACCGTCGCACACTAGCGTACACCGTCGCACACTGTAGCGTACACCGTCGCACACTGTAGCGTGCACCGTCGCACACTGTAGCGTGCACCGTCGCACACTGTAGCGTGCACCGTCGCACACTGTAGCGTGCACCGTCGTACACTGTAGTGTGCACCGTCGCGCACTGTAGCGTGCACCGTCGCACACTGTAGCGTGCACCGTCGCACACTGTAGCGTACACCGTCGCACACTGTAGCGTGCACCGTCGCACACTGTAGCGTGCACCGTCGCGCACTGTAGCGTGCACCGTCGCACACTGTAGCGTGCACCGTCGCACACTGTAGCGTGCACCGTCGCACACTGTAGCGTGCACCGTCGCGCACTGTAGCGCTCACCGTCGCACAGTGTAGCGTGCACCGTCGCACACTAGCGTACACCGTCGCACACTGTAGCGTACACCGTCGCACACTGTAGCGTGCACCGTCGCACACTGTAGCGTGCACCGTCGCACACTGTAGCGTGCACCGTCGCACACTGTAGCGTGCACCGTCGTACACTGTAGTGTGCACCGTCGCGCACTGTAGCGTGCACCGTCGCACACTGTAGCGTGCACCGTCGCACACTGTAGCGTACACCGTCGCACACTGTAGCGTGCACCGTCGCACACTGTAGCGTGCACCGTCGCGCAATGTAGCGTGCACCGTCGCGCACTGAAGCGTGCACCGTCGCACACTGTAGCGTGTATCGTCGCACACTGTAGCGCGCACCGTCGCACACTGTAGCGTACACCGTAGCACACTGTAGTGTACACCGTCGCACACTGTAGCGTGCACCGTCGCACACTGTAGCGTGCACCGTCGCGCACTGTAGCGTGCACCGTCGCACACTGTAGCGTGCACCGTCGCACACTGTAGCGTGCACCGTCGCACACTGTAGCGTGCACCGTCGCACACTGTAGCGTGCACCGTCGCACACTGTAGCGTGTACCGTCGCACACTGTAGCGCGCACCGTCGCACACTGTAGCGTGCACCGTCGCGCACTGTAGCGTGCACCGTCGCGCATTGTAGTGTGCACCGTCGCACACTGTAGCGTGCACCGTCGCACACTATAGCGTGCACCGTCGCACACTGTAGCGTACACCGTCGCACACTGTAGCGTGCACCGTCGCACACTGTAGCGTGCACCGTCGCACACTGTAGCGTACACCGTCGCGCACTGTAGCGTGCATCGTCGCACACTGTACCGTGCACCGTCGCGCACTGTAGCGTACACCGTCGCACATTGTAGTGTGCACCGTCGCACACTGTAGCGTGCACCGTCGCACACTATAGCGTGCACCGTCGCACACTGTAGCGTACACCGTCGCGCACTGTAGCGTGCACCGTCGCACACTGTAGCGTGCACCGTCGCACACTGCAGCGTGCACCGTCGCACACTGTAGCGTTCACCGTCGCACACTGTAGCGTGCACCGTCGCACATTGTAGCGTGCACCGTCCCACACTGTAGCGTACACCGTCGCGCACTGTAGCGTGCACCGTCGCACACTGTAGCGTGCACCGTCGCACACTGTAGCGTACACCGTCGCACACTGTAGCGTACACCGTCGCACACTGTAGCGTACACCGTCGCACACTGTAGCGTGCACTGTCGCACACTGTAGCGTGCACCTTGGCACACTGTAGCGTGCACCGTCGCACACTGTTACCTGGAGGTTACCTGGAGGTTATTCCGGGGATCAACGCCCCCGCGGCCCGGTCCATGACCAGGCCTCCCGATGGATCAGGGCCTGATCAACTAGGCTGTTACTGCTGGCCGCACGCAGTCCAACGTACGAGCCACAGCCCGGCTGATCCGGCACTGACTTTAGGTATCTGTCCAGCTCTCTCTTGAAGGCAGCCAGGGGTTTATTGGCAATTCCCCTAATGCTTGATGGGAGGCTGTTGAACAGTTTTGGGCCCCGGACACTTATGGTGTTTTCTCTTAGTGTACCAATGGCGCCCCTACTTTTTATTGGGGGCATTTTGCCTCGGCTGCCCAGTCTTTTACTTTCGTAGGGAGTGATTTCTGTGTGCAGATTTGGGACCATTCCTTCCAAGATTTTCCAAGTGTAGATTATGATATATCTCTCCCTCCTGCGTTCCAACGAGTACAAGTCAAGTGCTTCCAAGCGTTCCCAGTAGTTAAGGTGCTTGACAGAACTTATACGTGCAGTAAAGGATCTCTGTATACTCTCTAGATCTGCGATTTCACCTGCTTTGAATGGAGATGTTAATGTACAGCAGTATTCCAGCCTAGAGAGAACAAGTGATTTGAAAAGGATCATCATGGGCTTGGCTTCTCTCGTTTTGAAAGTTCTCATTATCCATCCTATCATTTTCTTTGCACGTGCGATCGTGGCACTGTTGTGATCCTTGAAAGTGAGATCCTCAGACATTACTACTCCCAGGTCCCTTACATTATTTTTCCGCTCTATTGTATGGCCGGAGTCAGTAGTATACTCTGTTCTAGTTATTGTCTCCTCCAGATTTCCATAACGGAGTAGTTGGAATTTGTCCTCATTGAACATCATATTGTTTACCGTTGCCCACTGGAAAACTTTGTTTATATCTTCTTGGAGGTTAACCGCGTCCTCAGCAGATGACAGCCTCATACAGATCCTAGTATCATCCGCAAAGGATGATACGGTGCTGTGGTGTATATCTCTGTTTATGTCTGATATGAGGATAAGGAATAAGATGGGGGCGAGTACTGTGCCTTGTGGAACAGAGCTCTTCACTATGGCAGCCTCCGATTTAACTCTGTTGACCACTACTCTTTGTGTTCGATTTGTTAGGAAGTTGAAGATCCATCTCCCCACTTTCCCAGTTATTCCTTTAGCATGTATTTTATGGGCTATTACGCCATGATCGCATTTGTCAAATGCTTTTGCAAAGTCTGTGTATATTACATCTGCATTCTGATTTTCTTCCAGTGCATCCAAGGCCATGTCATAGTGATCCAGTAGTTGTGAGAGGCAGGAGCGACCTGCCCTGAACCCATGTTGCCCTGGATTGTGTAGATTTTGGGAATCCAGGTGATTTGCAATCCTGCTTCTTAGCACTCTTTCAAAGAATTTTATGATGTGGAACGTCAGAGCTATTGGTCTATAGTTCTTAGCTAATGCTTTGCTGCCACCTTTATGGAGTGGGGCTATATCCGTTGTTTTAAGTGACTGGAATTTCACCCATGTCCAAGCTCCTCCTCCGTAGTGTACTTAGGGCACGCGAGAGGGGTTTCTTGCAGTTCTTAATGAAAACAGAGTTCCACGAGTCTGGGCCCGGGGCTGAGTGCATGGGCATGTTGTCAATGGCTTTTTCGAAAATCTGTAGCGTGCACCGTCGCACGCTAGCATGCACCGTCGCACACTGTAGCGTGCACATTTGGTACACCACTTCATTTCTGCTGTGCAACTATATATGGGTCTAGTTTTGCTTTTCTTATCTTTATCGACCTACTTAAGTTTGCAATACTTTCATTAGTGCAGCAGAGATGTGATCTTACATTTGTGTCCGCCACCTTCCATCAGTAAGGTTGCGGAGGCTCGTCGAGGTGTGGAAGGTCTGGTGGGCACGCCTTGTGGGCCGGCCTGGTGGGCAGGCCTGGAGGGCAGGCCTGGTGGGCAGGCCTGGTGGGCAGGCCTGGTGGGCACGCCTGGTGGGCACGCCTGGTGGGCAGGCCTGGAGATGCATGAGCTTGTAGGAAGACTCCATGGTTGGGTATTTCGGTATCTGATGTCACTGAATTGTATATGTGGGAGAAGGAGTCTGGGATGGTGGAAACCTGGCAAGAGGAGGGGAAGTCGTTTGTCTCCGTGTCCTGTCTGCATCTTGCACTTCCGTTCTTCTCTGCTCAGTGAATTGCTCGGGGGGTCATTACTCTCTTTTGAGTCTTCAGCGTTTTTCCACATCGATTATGTATATTTTCTCTTTCTTAGCCTTCATTCTTTGGCTGCCTCCCATTTCTGCAGCTCCATTCTTTCATCGGAATCACTCTACTGTACATTATGCAATTTGGAATATTATAGGTTTTTCTTCCTCTGTTATATTGATCTTTCAACAACACATCACTATCATATGTCTCATTTTGTCATCTTTCGTCTCTATTTGTTATTGCAGAGGTTGAATCTTAGCTCAGGTTCTGCTTCTTTGCTGCCGTTATTGAATTCAGTCCTTCCTAGCCTGGGTAGACCCTATCATACTTATTTTTAAAGCTGTGTATTGTGCCTCACTTTTCTATTACTGTGTCCAGACCGTTCCACAGGTTTCTCCTCCCTTTCACATTTGCTGGACCATGGCGACATGCTCTTGTATACATTGGAGGACAAGCAAAATGTAGATGTAGTGTATACTGACTTTGCTAAAGCCTTTGACAAGTGCGTGCAAAAGTAATAACTGGAAAGATGAGGAGATGCATATTTAACTCCTTAACTAACAGAATTCAAATAGTAATAATAAACAGTAAAATCAAGTGTTGCTAAGGTGTAGAGTTCTGTGCTTCAAGGCACAGTACTCGCCCTGAGTGGCAGGGGTTGGATTTGAGTGGGACTTTCACATCAGAGCTTATTTCTTGGGTAGCATTGAAAATTGGGTTGGGCAAATGTTTTGTTAGTGGGATGAATTGTAAAGGACCTGCCTAGTATGGGCCAACAGGCCTCCTGCAGTGTTCCTCCTTTCTTATGTTCTTATGTTCTTATGAAGTCAGCAACCAAGAGGCCTAGTCTGCGACCGGGCCGCAAAGTCGGTGACCTCTGGAAGCGACTACAGGTAAGAACTATAGGACACGACATATGTTAAGTTTATACACAGTGTATGTGAGGAAAGTCATTGAGTACTCGGCCCCAGCACGGAAATAAACTGGAAATGATCCAAAGGTTTGCAACCAAACTAGTGCCACAAATGAGAGGAATGTACTATGAAGAGAAGTTGAAAGAAGTGAAACTGACAATCTTAGAGGAAAGAAGGTCAGGGAAGGACATAATTACTATGCAGAAAATTAGGAGAAAATGAGTGCTGTTAGGGACATTGAATTAAGAGACCCAGGATCAAGGAGAAACATGTGTAAGCTGAATATACAAATGAGCCATAGGGATACAAAGAATTATTTCTTTAGTCTAAGAGTGACTGAAAAATGGAATCCCGTGGAAGAGGTAATAGTGGAGGTTAATTTAATATACAGCTTATAGAACAGATTTGACAAGGTATAAGAGGCCAAAAGTCAGCGGTAATGATCAAAGTGGTCTAGGAGGCGGGGCCAGGAGCTAAGTAGCGACCACGCGCAAATACAAATAGTGAGTATATTATACATGCAAACGCCACAGCACTGTAAATGCATGCGTCATCTAGAGAGATACTGCACACAGATGGCAAGGGATGATGCTCCTGTCAACCCTTATAGAGCCTAATCCCTAGGCCTCTTGTGTATCCATAAGCTGATAACTTAGACACATGTGCAACTCTTGGGTATCTTTATTGAGGAAACGTTTCGCCACACAGTGGCTTCATCAGTCCATACAAAGGAGAATCTTGAAGAATAGGAGGAGAATGAGGTAATCAGACCCTCAACCTTGAGTTGATGTGGTCAGTCCATCAATCTTGAATAGAATACGGCATACGTGTTGAGAAGGAGCTTATAAACCGTTGGCAGGAGAGGTGCAGCAGTCAGAGGCAGTGTAACACTTATTCAATGTTGAAGTAGGTCGTGCCCAAGAATTAGGCAAGCGTAGAATTCCCAAGTATTAAGATCCCAAGAAGTTGCAGTGTCTGACAGGTTTGTAGATGAATGGTTCGGAGAACCGACATGTCGGTTCTCTGAACCATTCATCTACAAACCTATCCATAAGCTGTTTGCTACCCTCCACAGGATGGATGTGTGCTACACAATAAACTAGCCACTTCGGCAGAAAAAATAAAATATTATCAATCTTATGGCAATGCCTGTTGTCATGGGCACCTTCCCTCACTTGCTCCACACTACCAGTTTATACCCACCAATACTCCCCTCACCACCAGTCTATACCCACCAATACTCCCCTCACCACCAGCCTATACCCACCAATACTCCCCTCACCACCAGTCTATACCCACCAATACTCCCCTCACCACCAGTCTATACCCACCAATACTCCCCTCACCACCAGCCTATACCCACCAATACTCCCCTCACCACCAGTCTATAGCCACCAATACTTCCTTCACTACCAGTCAATACCCCTCATTACTTCCCTCACTACCAGTCTATACCCACCAGTACTACCCTCACTACCAGTCTATACCCACCAATTCTCTCTAACAAAAAGTATTGAATTTTCATCTTTACTCTGTTTTTCTGCCTTCGAATTTTTGTATTACGTTAGTGCGAGTGTTGATAAACACTGTCGTTCACTAATTATCGCTCATGCACTTGCGAGTGTTGATAAACACTGTCGTTCACTAATTATCGCTCATGCACTTGCGAGTGTTGATAAACACTGCCGTTCACTAATTATCGCTCATGCACTTGCGAGTGTTGATAAACACTGCCGTTCACTAATTATCGCTCATGCACTTGCGAGTGTTGATAAACACTGCCGTTCACTAATTATCGCTCATGCACTTGCGAGTGTTGATAAACACTGTCGTTCACTAATTATCGCTCATGCACTTGCGAGTGTTGATAAACACTGCCGTTCACTAATTATCGCTCATGCACTTGCGAGTGTTGATAAACACTGCCGTTCACTAATTATCGCTCATGCACTTGCGAGTCTTGATAAACACTGTCGTTCACTAATTATCGCTCATGCACTTGCGAGTGTTGATAAACACTGCCGTTCACTAATTATCGCTCATGCACTTGCGAGTGTTGATAAACACTGCCGTTCACTAATTATCGCTCATGCACTTGCGAGTGTTGATAAACACTGCCGTTCACTAATTATCGCTCATGCACTTGCGAGTGTTGATAAACACTGCCGTTCACTAATTATCGCTCATGCACTTGCGAGTGTTGATAAACACTGTCGTTCACTAATTATCGCTCATGCACTTGCGAGTGTTGATAAACACTGCCGTTCACTAATTATCGCTCATGCACTTGCGAGTGTTGATAAACACTGCCGTTCACTAATTATCGCTCATGCACTTGCGAGTCTTGATAAACACTGCCGGTCACTAATTATCGCTCATGCACTTGCGAGTGTTGATAAACACTGCCGTTCACTAATTATCGCTCATGCACTTGCGAGTGTTGATAAACACTGTCGTTCACTAATTATCGCTCATGCACTTGCGAGTGTTGATAAACACTGTCGTTCACCAATTATCGCTCATGCACTTGCGAGTGTTGATAAACACTGCCGTTCACTAATTATCGCTCATGCACTTGCGAGTCTTGATAAACACTGCCGTTCACTAATTATCGCTCATGCACTTGCGAGTCTTGATAAACACTGCCGTTCACTAATTATCGCTCATGCACTTGCGAGTGTTGATAAACACTGCCGTTCACTAATTATCGCTCATGCACTTGCGAGTGTTGATAAACACTGCCGTTCACTAATTATCGCTCATGCACTTGCGAGTGTTGATAAACACTGCCGTTCACTAATTATCGCTCATGCACTTGCGAGTGTTGATAAACACTGCCGTTCACTAATTATCGCTCATGCACTTGCGAGTGTTGATAAACACTGCCGTTCACTAATTATCGCTCATGCACTTGCGAGTGTTGATAAACACTGCCGTTCACTAATTATCGCTCATGCACTTGCGAGTGTTGATAAACACTGCCGTTCACTAATTATCGCTCATGCACTTGCGAGTCTTGATAAACACTGCCGTTCACTAATTATCGCTCATGCACTTGCGAGTCTTGATAAACACTGCCGTTCACTAATTATCGCTCATGCACTTGCGAGTCTTGATAAACACTGCCGTTCACTAATTATCGCTCATACACTTGCGAGTGTTGATAAACACTGCCGTTCACTAATTATCGCTCATACACTTGCGAGTGTTGATAAACACTGCCGTTCACTAATTATCGATCATGCACTTGCGAGTCTTGATAAACACTGCCGTTCACCAATTATCGCTCATGCACTTGCGAGTGTTGATAAACACTGCCGTTCACTAATTATCGCTCATGCACTTGCGAGTCTTGATAAACACTGCCGTTCACTAATTATCGCTCATGCACTTGCGAGTGTTGATAAACACTGCCGTTCACTAATTATCGCTCATGCACTTGCGAGTGTTGATAAACACTGCCGTTCACTAATTATCGCTCATACACTTGCGAGTGTTGATAAACACTGCCGTTCACTAATTATCGCTCATACACTTGCGAGTGTTGATAAACACTGCCGTTCGCTAATTATCGCTCATGCACTTGCGAGTGTTGATAAACACTGCCGTTCACTAATTATCGCTCATACACTTGCGAGTGTTGATAAACACTGCCGTTCACTAATTATCGCTCATACACTTGCGAGTGTTGATAAACACTGCCGTTCACTAATTATCGCTCATGCACTTGCGAGTCTTGATAAACACTGCCGTTCACTAAGTATCGCTCATGCACTTGCGAGTGTTGATAAACACTGCCGTTCACTAATTATCGCTCATACACTTGCGAGTGTTGATAAACAATGCCGTTCACTAATTATTTCTCCTGCACTAGTAATGTTGCCCTTGTGGTGCTCAGTACCAGGGCTTGTAAACTCTAGGCCTAAGCTTCCTCGCCTCTCTGTGCACTCACCGAGTTGTGTTTGTGAGGTTAAGTCTCAGCTCCTGGTCCAGCCTTTCAAATAACAATCGTAGTCATTATTGGCTCCTGACCTCATTGGCAGTATCATACTTACTTTTGAAACCATGTATTTAGTTTGCCTCTAACACTGCATCATCTACCTCATTATATTTAATTATCGCCCTTACACTGAAAAAGTATTTCCTGCCGTCCTGTGGCTCATCTGTGTCTTTAGTTTCCATCTTTGCCCTCTAGGACCTATGCCTCTTGTTTCGAAAAGTCTGTTCGTATTTGCTCTGCCAAAGCCTGAGTATTTTGTATGTCATAATCATTTCTTCCATAATCCTTCCGTTTTCTAAAGTCGTCAGGATCAGTTCCTTTCGTCTCGCTTTGTAAATGAATTCGGTCAGCTCTGGGACTAGTCTTTTTGCAAACCTGTGGATTTTTTCTAGTTGAAATCATGTAAGTTTGATCAGGTGAGAACTTCATGCTGGTGTTACATACTACGTGATGGACCTGACATATGATGTGTAATGAGTCGTTAAGGTTTCTTTATTGAGGTTTCTGAAGGTAATTCAGGGAATAGCTCTCCTTGCATATTGTACAGTTGCTATTTGATTTATATGCATTTTGACAATATCTCTAAATTCTCGCCTCTCAAGCTGTATTCCGTCTTTGGTCGCCTTCCTCCATCCACAGTTTTCATGACCTTACACTTGCTGGGGTTAAACTCCGGTAACCACTCGTCTAACTATTCTTGTAGTTTGTCCAGATCTGCCTAATGACTGTGTATATCCTCTTCAGATTTTATTCTTCTCATTAGCTTTACGTCATTAGCAAGCAATGAGATACATGAATCAGTCCCCTTTGCAAGGTCATTTACGAATATGATGAAGGTCTTAGAACTGACCTTTGGGAAAGCCGGGAACCCCACTTATTATAAGTTCCCATTCTGAAACATCTGCCCTTACCATCATCCTTTGTGTTTTGTTCATTAGTTGTTCCTTTATCTACTTTAGGACGCTACTCTTACAGGAACCAGGAGAGGCAGGAGGAGCTTAAAGCTATTAGTGAAATTGAAAGAAATTCAAAATATTTCTTTTCATATGCCAAAAACAAGGCAAATACCACATCTAGTATCGGGCCCTTACTCAGACAGGATGGGACTTACACAGATGACAACAAGGAAATGAGTGAAATATTGAAATCCCAGTACGACTCTGTGTTTAGTGAACCACTAATCGGTCTGAGGATCGACGACCCAAATGATTTCTTCATGAATGAGCCTCAAAACTCCATAAATGTATGCCAGATTTCCGACATTACCCTAACTCCGATAGATTTCGAAAAAGCCATTGACAACATGCCTATGCACTCAGCCCCGGGCCCAGACTCGTGGAACTCTGTTTTCATTAAGAACTGCAAGAAACCCCTCTCGCGTGCCCTAAGTACACTATGGAGGAGGAGCTTGGACATGGGTGAAATTCCACAGTCACTTAAAACAACGGATATAGCCCCACTCCATAAAGGTGGCAGCAAAGCATTAGCTAAGAACTATAGACCAATAGGACGCTACTCTTACAGGAACCAGGAGAGGCAGGAGGAGCTTAAAGCTATACACAGACTTTGCAAAAGCATTTGACAAATGCGATCATGGCGTAATAGCCCATAAAATACGTGCTAAAGGAATAACTGGGAAAGTGGGGAGATGGATCTTCAACTTCCTAACAAATCGAACACAAAGAGTAGTGGTCAACAGAGTTAAATCGGAGGCTGCCATAGTGAAGAGCTCTGTTCCACAAGGCACAGTACTCGCCCCCATCTTATTCCTTATCCTCATATCAGACATGAACAGAGATATACACCACAGCACCGTATCATCCTTTGCGGATGATACTAGGATCTGCATGAGGCTGTCATCTGCTGAGGACGCGGTTAATCTCCAAGAAGATATAAACAAAGTTTTCCAATGGGCAACGGTAAACAATATGATGTTCAATGAGGACAAATTCCAACTACTCCGTTATGGAAAACTGGAGGAGATAATAACTAGAACAGAGTATACTACTGACTCCGGCCATACAATAGAGCGGAAAACTAATGTAAGGGACCTGGGAGTAGTAATGTCTGAGGATCTCACTTTCAAGGATCACAACAGTGCCACGATCGCACGTGCAAAGAAAATGATAGGATGGATAATGAGAACTTTCAAAACGAGAGATGCCAAGCCCATGATGATCCTTTTCAAATCACTTGTTCTCTCTAGGCTGGAATACTGCTGTACATTAACATCTCCATTCAAAGCAGGTGAAATCGCAGATCTAGAGAGTGTACAGAGATCCTTTACTGCACGTATAAGTTCTGTCAAGCACCTTAACTACTGGGAACGCTTGGAAGCACTTGACTTGTACTCGTTGGAACGCAGGAGGGAGAGATATATCATAATCTACACTTGGAAAATCTTGGAAGGAATGGTCCCAAATCTGCACACAGAAATCACTCCCTACGAAAGTAAAAGACTGGGCAGGCGATGCAAAATGCCCCCAATAAAAAGTAGGGGCGCCATTGGTACACTAAGGGAAAACACCATAAGTGTCCGGGGCCCAAAACTGTTTAACAGCCTCCCATCAAGCATTAGGGGAATTGCCAATAAACCCCTGGCTGCCTTCAAGAGAGAGCTGGACAGATACCTAAAGTCAGTGCCGGATCAGCCGGGCTGTGGCTCATACGTTGGACTGCGTGCGGCCAGCAGTATCAGCCTAGTTGATCAGGCCCTGATCCATCGGGAGGCCTGGTCATGGACCGGGCCGCGGGGGCGTTGATCCCCGGAATAACCTCCAGGTAACCTCCAGGTAACCACGTATCCCTGCGTACTCCAATTTGGAAACCAATCTAATGCAGAGCGGAGTGTTCAATGCTTTCACAGATCCATAATATGCAATTAAACCATCCTTGTCTTTCTTGTTTAATTTTCATTATTCTGTCATGGAACTCGAATAAATTAGTGAGGCAAAACTTACCTTCCCTAAGCTCACTTTGTCTTCTTTAAAAACGTCCCACCTTTCTAGATGTTCAACCACTCTTTTCCTGATCGTCTTTTCCGATACTCTGGGTAGTATGCATGTCAATGATACTGACCTATAATTCAGTGCTTCTTGTCTGTACCTCAGTTTGTATATAGAGAGTACGTTGCAGTTTTCCAGCTGTTCCGTACGTTTCCTGTCATCAGGCTGAGTTCCCTTTAACCTCTCCTCATATGACATACCCCATAGCTCCAGGACTAGTTTCGTTGCAAACCTCTGCACTTTCTTCAGTTTCGTGACATGCTTGACTAGGTGTGGGTTCCATACTCCAATATGTACCTGACATATACTGTGCACAGTGTCGTGAATGACTTCTTACTTAGATGTCTGAAAACTAGTCTTAGATTTTCCAGACGCGCATTTGCTACATAAGTTATTTGCTTGATGTGTGTCTCAGCTGATATGCTCGGTATAATACTCACCCCAAGGTTCTTCTCCTCGAGTTAGGTTTGCAGCCTTTGCCACCCGAGCCTGTACTCCGTCTTCGATCTTCTTTGCTCTTTCCAAAGCTTTGTATTGCATTTGTTGGGGTTAATCTCCAGTAGCCACTTCTCAGATCAGACCTGTAGCCTGTCCAGATCCATTTGTAGCCTTCTCTGGTCCAAGTCAGTTTCTATTCTTCTCATCATATGCAAACAAGAATACCTCTAACTCTGTTCCTTCCATCATGTATTTCACGTATAAAAGAAATAACACCAGTCCTAATTCTGATCCTTATGAAACCCCATTCATCACATACACCCATTCCGATACCTCGTCATGGACCATCACTCGTTGTTTCCTTCCTGTTAGGTATACCTTGATTCAAGGGGATGCTTTCACTGTTATTCCTGGCTGTTCCTTTGTATCAAAAGCCATCCTACATTCCAAAAAGATGCAGTCTACCCATCCCTCACTCTCCTGCCTCACTTCTGTTACCTTGTAGAACTCCAATAGATTTGTGAGAAAGGATTTATGTAAAATTATTATTTGACTGTTTATTTTAAGGTGAGCTCGGTGGGTCAGTGTTTTCTACACAAGGTTTTTATTCCTTATTTCATCTAATACCCTCATGATGGTAGATTACAAATGTTTAAACTTTACTCATAGACGACAGCTAAACCAAACCAAACAAAACCTAACCTAACCTAATTTAACATACTCTAGCCTAATCTAATCTAACATAACATAACCAAAATAACTTAAAATCTTATGTAAGAAATCGACATTTGCCTTAGTATCAGAGGCTGTTGTCTTAGAGATAACACTCGTAACATTCTCTTTCATATAAACCTGTAATTGCTGCCCTTTCTTAATTTTACTTTAGTCGTGTGTGTCCCCTTATGGCCAGATACCATAGCAATGGTAATGCCATCATCTCACAACCTCAGCACTCGGGCTCAGTCTTCGGTGACGTGGAACAGATGGGCAAATCTTACACCACCTGCTGCCTTTGTTTATCTAGCAGTCAACAGATACCTAGGAATTACTCGACAGTAGTTGACCACATCTTGGAAAGTAGGTAAGATAAAATGCAGCACTGGTTAACTTCCTTGGTTAATCATGGATGGTTCACCATCCATGATTAACCTCAGAGTCATTAATTCGATTAATCCTCCCTTTTAATAA
>NW_027197518.1:0-2500 GCF_038502225.1 Cherax quadricarinatus
CTCCCTGAGCCGTGAGGTTTATCATACCTCTGCTTAAAGCTATGTATGGATCCTGCCTCCACTACATCGCTTCCCAAACTATTCCACTTACTGACTACTCTGTGGCTGAAGAAATACTTCCTAACATCCCTGTGATTCATCTGTGTCTTCAGCTTCCAACTGTGTCCCCTTGTTACTGTGTGTGTGTGTGTGTGTGTGTATGTGTGTGTGTGTGTATTATTGTGCCCAATCGTTCGTGGTCACAATAATATAAAATACTGCTTGTTGTACTAGTACACCAAACAGGGACTAGAATGAAATTAGCGAGTACAACATCCAGTTCCGCTGGATGCGCTACTCTTAAGGATTGTATGGTCCAGGGGATTAGGGCATCATGATTTTTCGCCCACCATGAGGCAGGCCAATGCAGCATGGGTTCGAGTCCTTGGCTAGCTCAGTGATATATATATATATATATATATATATATATATATATATATATATATATATATATATGTGTGTGTGTGTGTGTGTGTGTGTGTGTGTGTGTGTGTGTGTGTGTGTGTGTGTGTACTCAGTGTCCTCTCTCATATATCAGTCAAACAGGTAAATTTCTGGAAACCAGAATTGCCCAGCATAAATACAGTCAGGACAGGGCAGGAGTCGAACGCTGTGTTTAACCACGTTAGTGCATGTAATCACCCACCGGGATGGGATGCTGCCCAGATTATAGCACCAAACAGTTCTATCATGGAAAGAAACATAATTGAACTTTCCCTCATGAAACATGAAAAGAATACAATATAAACTCAAATTATATGTGTTATTTGAACACATGAACAGGATTTGCCGGGGAATTAAAAAAAAAGTTAATTATTCATGCAAAATCATGTAAGTGTGAGGTGGAGTACCGGAATATCCCCGAAGAGGTGAGGATAAACAGAAGCACATGAGAGGAGTGTTGACTTGTCCCTTCGTCCCTGACGTGGTTTACACAGGTGACCTGGAGGTGGAAAGGGGTAGTGAGGGGATGGTGGTGGTGGAGGTAGTGGTGGTGGTTGGGAGATAGTGGTGGTTGGGGGGATGTGGGGTTAAGGGTCATAGACTGTGTGATTACCGAACCTCACTAGCAAGAGAGCTATATAAATCAGGCATCTAAGACGTAAAGGTAGTTGTTCCTGAGCTGCCATCGCTGCAACCATGGTAAGACCTCCTCCTACTCCTCCTACTAGTACTACTTCTGCTTCCCTTCCTGTTCATCCTAATTCTGCAACTCTTCATCCTTCTCCTTCTGGTCCTCCTACTACCCTTATTCATGCTGCTTCACTACTGCTGTTGCCCCTAATTCTGCTACTCCTTCAATATACGAGCTTCACCTTACGCTACAATACACTGGCTCTCTCACCTTCGTGTAAGTGTGCTATGTAAATGGTCCAAATCCGACCGAAACGCCGTCATAAGCTTCTCTCTACTATGTGCGGGTTATTTGTGTAATAAATTACATTTTGTAGATTTCAGAAGGGAAATATTGAGAACAAACAGTGTGTTTGTGGAGAATAAAGTCACAGTAACGTTGCTGGAACAATACACAAATAACCCGCATTTAAAAGACTAAAACTTATAACGAAACTTTCAAGTTGGACCGAAACGTTGTCATACGTTTGAGTCTCGTAAGTGCGGTTTATTTGTGTATGTGTAGTGCGTTCATTATTCCTTGTGATTAAGTAGTAGTCTTATTCTTCTTAGTTTAACCATATAACAGAATTCTTACCATTGATCGTGTTGGTGCTCTCAGTTACCTCGGGAACTCAGGCTTAATTTCATCAAGGAATTAAAGTAAGCCGGTGGCTTTGTTTCCAGCGATAATCACAATAAAAGTCGATGATAAATGGCTTACCATCAGTAGCTGGGGATCCTGGTTCATAGGCTGTGTTTTCATAGCCCGGGCATACCAGTGAGCCCCAAGAATGAATTCCAGCTATTTTAATCTCATACTGTATGTTCTGACCTCACAAGCGATTTTTATATCAATGTACCACGCGGAAACTGGCGGGTATATTTAGAGAAAGATTGCAGTCAGCAGGACTCGATCCCCCTACAGGAAGATTGGCCAGGTTCCCAAGTAACACTTTCCCACTCATCCACAAATGTGTCGTAAGCTGGGCAGCCTGGTTTACAAGCCATGTTTGTTCCTAGCCCATGCCAGTCTTCCTTTAGTGGGATCGAGTCCTACTAACTGCGATCTTGCTCTCTCTCTCTCTCTCTGTCTCTGTCTCTCTCTCTCTCTCTCTCTCTCTCTCTCTCTCTCTCTCTCTCTCTCTCTCTCTCTCTCTCTCTCTCTCTCTCTCTCTCTCTCTCTCTCTCTCTCCCTCTCTCTCTCTCTCTCTCTCTCTCTATCTCTCTCTCTCTCTCTCTCTCTCTCTCTCTCTCTCTCTCTCTCTCTCTCTCTCTCTCTCTCTCTCTCTCTCTCTCTCTCTCTCTCTCTCTCTCTCTCTCTCTCTATCTCTCTCTCTCTCTATAT
>NW_027197518.1:7500-20000 GCF_038502225.1 Cherax quadricarinatus
GGACTTTATTGATGTTTCCCACACACACAGTGGGCTTTATTGATTTTTCCCCCACATACTGGAATTTATTGACGTTTCCCCCACAAACTGAATTTTATTGACGTTTCCACTACACACAATGGACTTTTTAGACGTTTCCTGCACACATAGTGGACTTATTGACGTTTCCCCACACACAGTGGACTTTATTGACGTTTCCCCTACACACAGTGGAATTTATTGACGTTTCCACCACAAACAGTGTACTTTATTGACGTTTCCACCACACACAGTGGACTTTTTTGACGTTTCTCCCACATAGTGGACTTTATTGACGTTTCTCCCCCACACAGAAGACTTTATTGACATTTCCCAATCACACAGTGGACTTTATTGACGTTTCCCCCACACAGTGGACTTTATTGACGTTTCCCCCACACGGTGGACTTTATTGACGTTTCCCCTACACACAGTGGAATTTATTGACGTTTCCACCACAAACAGTGTACTTTATTGACGTTTCCACCACACACAGTGGACTTTTTTGACGTTTCTCCCACATAGTGGACTTTATTGACGTTTCTCCCCCACACAGAAGACTTTATTGACATTTCCCAATCACACAGTGGACTTTATTGACGTTTCCCCCACACAGTGGACTTTATTGACGTTTCCCCCACACGGTGGACTTTATTGACGTTTCCCCCCACACAGTGGACTTTATTGACGTTTTCCCCAAACACAGTGGACTTTATTGACGTTTCCCCCACACACAGTGGACTTCATTGACATTTCCCCCACACACAGTGGACTTCATTGACGTTTCCCCCCACATAGTAGACTTTATTGACGTTTCTCCCCACACAGTGGACTTTATTGACGTTTCCTCCCACACAGAAGACTTTATTGACATTTCCCAATCACACAGTGGACTTTATTGGCGTTTCCCCCCACACACTGGACTTTATTGACGTTTCCCCCACACACTGGACTTTATTGACGTTTCCCCCACACACTGTGGACTTTATTGACGTTTCCCCCACACACAGTGGACTTCATTGACGTTCCCCCCCCACACAGTAGACTTTATTGACGTTTCCCCCACACAATGGACTTTATTGACGTTTCCCCTACACACAGTGGACTTTATTGACGTTTCCCCCACAAACAGTGGACTTTATTGACGTTTCCCCCACACACAGTGGACTTTATTGACGTTTCCCCCACACACAGTTGACTTTATTGACGTTTCCCCCACACACAGTGGACTTTATTGACGTTTCCCCAACACAGTGGGCTTTATTTTGCTTCCCCCAACACACAGTGGACTTCATTGACGTTTCCCCCCACACAGTGTACTTTATTGACGTTTCCCCCCACACAGTGAACTTTATTGACGTTACCCAAACACAGTGGACTTTATTGACTTTCCCCCCCACACAGTGGACCTTATTGACTTTCCCCTACACAGTGGACTTTATTGACGTTTCCCCCCCACACAGTGGAATTTATTGACGTTTCCCACAAAACCAGTGGACTTTATTAACGTTTCCCCCCACACACAGTGGAGTTTACTGACGTTTCCCCCACACACAGTGGACTTTATTGACGTTTCCCACAAAAACAGTGGACTTTTATGACGTTTCCCACATAAACAGTGGACTTTATTGACGTTTCCCCTACAAACGGTGGACTTTATTGACGTTTCCCCTTCAAACAGTGGACTTTATTGACGTTTCCTCCCACACAATGGACTTTATTGACGTTTACCCCCACAGTGGCCTTTATTGACGTTTCCCCCGCACAGTGGGCTTTATTGACGTTTCCCCCACACACAGTGGATTTTATTGACGTTTCCCCCACACACAGTGAACTTTATTGACGTTTCCCCTCACACAGTGGACTTTATTGACGCTTTCCCCACACACAGTGGACTTTATTGACGTTTCGACCCAACACAGTGGACATTATGGACGTTTCTCCCAACAAAGTCTAATTTATTGACGTTTCCCCCACACACAGTGGACTTTATTGACGTTTTCCACACAGAGTGGACTTTACTGACGTTTCGACCCAACACAGTGGACATTATTGACGTTTCTCCCAACAAAGTCTAATTTATTGACGTTTCCCCCACACACAGTGGACTTTATTGACGTTTCCCACACAGAGTGGACTTTATTGATGTTTCTCCCTCACACAGTGGATTTTATTGACGTTTCCCCCACATACTGGAATTTATTGACGTTTCCCCCACAAACTGAATTTTATTGACGTTTCCACTACACACAATGGACTTTTTTGACGTTTCCTCCACACATAGTGGACTTATTGACGTTTCTCCACACACAGAGGACATTATTGACGTTTCCCCCTCACACAGTGGAATTTATTGACGTTTCCACCACAAACAGTGTACTTTATTGACGTTTCCACCACACACAGTGAACTTTTTTGACGTTTCCCCCCACATAGTGGACTTTATTGACGTTTCTCCCCAACACAGTGGACTTTATTGATTTTCCCTCCACACAGTGGACTTTATGAACGTTTCCCAACCAAATAGTGGACTTTATTGACGTTTCCCCCACACACATTGGAATTTATTGACGTTTCCCCACAAACAGTGGACTTTATTGACGTTTCCACCCACACAGTGGACTTTATTGACGTTTCCCTCACACAGTGGACTTTATTGACGTTTCCCCAACACAGAGTGGACTTCATTGACATTTCCCCCCACACAGAAGACTTTATTGACATTTCCCAATCACACAGTGGACTTTATTGACGTTTCCCCAATACACACTGGACTTTATTGACGTTTCCCCCCACACAGTGGACTTTATTGACGTTTCACCCACACACAGTGGACTTTATTGACGTTTCCCCCACACGCAGTGGACTTTATTGACGTTTCCCCACACACAGTGAACTTTATTGACGTTTTCCCCACACACAGTGGACTTTATTGACGTTTCCCCCATACACAGTGGACTTTATTGACGTTTCCCCAACTCAATGGGCTTTATTTTGCTTCCCCCCACACACAGTGAACTTTATTGACGTTTCCCCCACACAGTGTACCTTATTGACGTTTCCTCCACACACAGTGGACTTTGTTGACTTTTCCCCCCACACAGTGTACTTTATTGACGTTTCCTCCACACACAGTGAACTTTATTGACGTTTCCCAAACACATAGAGGACTTTATTGACTTTCCCCTAAACAGAGGACTTTATTGACGTTCCCCCCCACACAGTGGAATTTATTGACGTTTCCCACAAAACCAGTGGACTTTATTGACGTTTCCCCAACACACGATGGAGTTTATTGACGTTTCCCCAACACATATTGGGCTTTATTGTCGTTTCCCCCCACACAATGGACTTTATTGACGTTTCCCCCACACACAGTGGACTTTATTGACGTTTCCCCCACACACAGTGGACGTTATTGACTTTCCCCCACACAGAGGATTTTATTGACTTTCCCCCACACACAGTGGACTTTTTTGACGTTTCCCACAAAAACAGTGGACTTTTATAACGTTTCCCACATAAACAGTGGACTTTATTGACGTTTCCCCTACAAACGGTGGACTTTATTGACGTTTCCCCCCACACAATGGACTTTATTGACGTTTACCCCCACAGTGGAATTTACTGACGTCTCCCCCAAACAGTGGACTCTTGACGTTTCCCCCACACAGTGGACTCTTGACGTTTCCCTCACACAGTGGACTCTTGATGTTTCCCCCACACAGTGGACTCTTCATATTTCCCCCACATAGTGGACTCATGATGTTTCCCCCACACAGTGGACTCTTGATGTTTCCCCCACACAGTGGACTCTTGATGTTTCCCCCACACAGTGGACTCTTGATGTTTCCCCCACATACTGGGCTCTTGATGTTTCCCCCACAAAGTGGACTCTTGACGTTTACCCAACACACAGTGGATTTTATTGACGTTTCCCACACACAGTGGGCTCTATTGACGTTTCCCACTCACACAGTGGATTTTATTGACGTTTCCCCCACATACTGGAATTTATTGACGTTTTCCCAACACACAGTGGACTCTTGATGTTTCCCCCATTCAGTGGACTTTATTGACGTTTCCCCCCCACACAGTGGACTTTATTGACGTTTCCCCCACATGCAGTGGACTTTATTGACTTTTCTCCCACACACAGTGGACTTTATTGACGATTCCCCCCCACACAGTGGAATTTATTGACGTTTCCCACAAAACCAGTGGACTTTATTGACGTTTCCCCCCACACACAGTGGAGTGAGTTTATTGACGTTTTCCCCACACATATTGGGCTATATTGTCGTTTCCCCCCACACAGTGTACTTTATTGACGTTTCCTCCACACACAGTGGACTTTATTGACGTTTCCCCCCACACAGTGGAATTTATTGACGTTTCCCACAAAACCAATGGACTTTATTGACGTTTCCCCCCACACACAGTGGAGTTTATTGACGTTTTCCCCACACATATTGGGCTTTATTGTCGTTTCCCCCACACAGTGGACTTTATTGACGTTTCCCCCACACACAGTGGACTTTATTGACGTTTCCCCCACACACAGTGGACGTTATTGACTTTTCCCCACACAGTGGATTTTATTGACTTTCCCCCCACACACAGTGGACTTTATTGACGTTTCTCACAAAAACAGTGGACTTTTATGACGTTTCCCACATAAACAGTGGACTTTATTGACGTTTCCCCTACAAACGGTGGACTTTATTGACGTTTCCCCCCACACAATGGACTTTATTGACTTTTACCCCCACAGTGGAATTTATTGACGTCTCCCCCACACAGTGGACTCTTGACGTTTCCTCCACACAGTGGACTCTTAATGTTTCCCCCTGGCAGTGGACTCTTGACGTTTCCTCCACACAATGGACTCTTGATATTTCCCCCAAACAGTGGACTCTTGACGTTTCCCCCACACAGTGGACTCTTGATGTTTCCCCTACACAGTGGACTCTTGATGTTTCCCCCACAAAGTGGACTCTTGATGTTTCCCCCACAAAGTGGACTCTTGACATTTACCCAACACACAGTGGACTCTTGATGTTTCCCCCATACAGTGGACTCTTGATGTTTCCCCCACACAGTGGACTCCTGATGTTTCCCCCACACAGTGGACTCTTGATGTTTCCCCCACACAGTGGACTCTTGATGTTTCCCTCACACAGTAGACTCTTGATGTTTCCCCCACACAGTGGACTCTTGATGTCCCCCCACACAGTGGACTCTTGATGTTTCCCCCACACAGTGGACTCTTGACGTTTCGTCCTCACAGTGGACTCTTGATGTTTCCCCCACACGGTGGACTCTTGACGTTTCCCCCACACAGTTGACTCTTGATGTTTCCCCACACAGTGGACTCCTGATGTTTCCCCCACGCAGTGGACTCTTGACGTTTCCCCCAAACAGTGGGCTCTTGATGTTTCCCCACACAGTGGACTCTTGATGTTTCCCCCACACAGTGGACTCTTGACGTTTCCCCCACACAGTGGGCTCTTGATGTTTCCCCACACAGTGGACTCTTGATGTTTCCCCCACACAGTGGGCTCTTGATGTTCCCCCACACAGTGGACTCTTGACGTTTCCCCCACACAGTGGGCTCTTGATGTTTCCCGCACACAGTGGACTCTTGATGTTCCCCCACACAGTGGACTCTTGATGTTTCCCCCACACAGTGGACTCTTGACGTTTCCTCCTCACAGTGGACTCTTGATGTTTCCCCCACACGGTGGACTCTTGACGTTTCCCCCACACAGTTGACTCTTGATGTTTCCCCACACAGTGGACTCCTGATGTTTCCCCCACGCAGTGGACTCTTGACGTTTCCCCCAAACAGTGGGCTCTTGATGTTTCCCCACACAGTGGACTCTTGATGTTTCCCCCACACAGTGGACTCTTGACGTTTCCCCCACACAGTGGGCTCTTGATGTTTCCCCACACAGTGGACTCTTGATGTTTCCCCCACACAGTGGGCTCTTGATGTTCCCCCACACAGTGGACTCTTGACGTTTCCCCCACACAGTGGGCTCTTGATGTTTCCCGCACACAGTGGACTCCTGATGTTTCCCCCACACAGTGGACTCTTGATGTTCCCCCACACAGTGGACTCTTGATGTTTCCCCCACACAGTGGACTCTTGATGTTTCCCCAAACAGTGGACTCTTTATGTTTCCCCACAAAGTGGACTCTTGATGTTTCCCCCACACAGTGGACTTTTGATGTTTTCCCCACAAAGTGGACTCTTGATGTTTCCCTCACACAGTGTACTCATGATGTTTCCCCCTCAAAGTGGACTCTTGACGTTTCCCCAACACACAGTGGACTCTTGATGTTTCCCCCATACAGTGGACTCTTGATGCTTCCCCCACACAGTGGACTCTTGATGTTTCCCCCACACAGTGAACTCTTGATGTTTTCCCCACACAGTGGACTCTTGATGTTTCCCCCACACAGTGGACTCTTGATGTTTCCCCTACACAGTGGACTCTTGACGTTTCCCTCACACAGTTGACTCTTGATGCTTCCCCCTCACAGTGGACTCTTGATGTTTCCCCCACACATTGGGCTCCTGATATTTCCCCCACACAGTGGACTCTTGATGTTTCCCCTCAGAGTGGACTGTTGACGTTTCCCCCACACAGTGGACTGTTGACGTTTCACCCACACACTGGACTCTTGACGTTTCCCCTACACAGGGGACTCTTGATGTTTCCCCCACACAGTGGACTCTTGACGTTTCCCCCATACAGTGGACTCCTGATGTTTCCCCCACAAAATGGACTCTTGACGTTTCCCCCTCACAGTGGATTCTTGATGTTTCCTCCCCTGAACATTATTAAGTACTATCTCATGGCATTACTTACCAAGAGTTTGATAAATAATCAGTACATTATAAAATTATTTTGAAAGTCTAATAATAATTGTACGAAGCAGAATGTCGAGTTACACAACAGTTATTGTTTCGTCTAGATGATTATGATGCCACTGTGTGGCAATGATAGCAGTGTCACTGTAGCAGTGTCACTGTACTCATACAGTGGGTCACTGTGCGAGTACTGTGACCCGTGGGTCACAGTCAAAGTACATTGGAAGCCAACTGCGACCTCCAGACCCCTCATCATCTTACGTGGAAGCCAACTCCGACCTCCAGACCCTTCATCATCTTACGTAGAAGCCAACTGTGACCCCCAGACCCCCTCATCATAGTATGTGGAAGCCAACTACGACCCACAGATCCCACAAGAACCCTCATCATCGTTATCATTATGTTACTTTAACAAAACCATAGGTTTAAACCAAGGCATTAACTGAGCAATCGTCTTTTTCTCAGCAAATAATAACAGCAGTCGAATTAAACAAAACTCCAGGAGTTATACAATTTCAGTTGCCAGTGCTGGATGCACAGGCAACCTCCAGCAGCGCCTCAGTCCTCAGAGATTCTGCCACATTTTCACCCGATGTATCGCTAGTGACATCGGAGTAAATTTCCCCAAATGGGGTAAAAATGAAAGTCTCGACGGTAGTAACGGCTCAGAAATATATTAACATATAAATAAAAATGCAAAAATTTATCATTTAATAAGACAGGAAAATTATGAGTTATATTTTTTTCAAAAACAAATAATTCTGACGTTGTTGTCTTAAAAATGAAACATCATTATTTCTCCAAAAACTGAAGTAAAAATGATTTCAGTGGAATTCTTTAGTTCCCTAACGACATTTTTATTAAATTTGTCTGTAACTAAACTTTTCAGCTTATACGGCTGTATTCTCCACACAAATGCAGTCAATAAACTATTCAGAATTTGTATGTTCTTTGTGTTGTCTGGATTCTGTGAA
This sequence comes from Cherax quadricarinatus, assembly GCF_038502225.1. NCBI lineage: Eukaryota > Metazoa > Arthropoda > Malacostraca > Decapoda > Parastacidae > Cherax > Cherax quadricarinatus. Next base: position 15,373 of record NW_027197518.1, read on the forward strand.
CTTTCAAGTCTTGTGGGGAATTCCACTGTACACAAATTTCGTCGACCTCGGCGCTACAGCGTCTCCTGACATGCAGGACATGACCACCTCACCTCTACCAGCGGGTGAGTGACATGACCACCTCACCTCTACCAGCGGGTGAGTGACATGACCACCTCACCACTACCAGCAGGTGAGTGACATAACCACCTCACCACTACCAGCGGGTCAGTGATATGACCTCCTCACCACTATCAACCGATGAGTGACAACAATTTCAGCACTACCAACGAGTGAGTGACATGATCACCTCAGCACTACCAACGGGTGAGTGACATGACCAGCTCACCACTACCAGCGGGTCAGTGATATAACCTCCTCACCACTACCAACCGATGAGTGACATAACCATTTCAGCACTACCAACGGGTGAGTGACATGATCACCTCAGCACGTCCAGCGGGTGAGTGACGTGACCATTTCAGCACTACCAACGGGTGAGTGACATGACCACCTCACCACTACCAACGGGTGAGTGACATGACCACCTCAGTACTACCAAGGAAAGTTATATTAGTCATGGCTGTCTATTTAGAGCTGATATGAGGAAAGAGAGGAGAGCCCCTTCAAGACTTATAGTTGGTAAAGGGCTCTTGATTCATGAAACTTGAGTTACTTTCTCTTTTCTTGGATCAAACTTGACTACTGCCTATTGCGGTGTTAGCGCCCCTCAAGGAATATATATATATATATATATATATATATATATATATATATATATATATATATATATATATATATATATATATACACACTAGTAGTGTAAAGTTTAATACACGACGTGATCGTGTAACATACGAGTGTCATTAACGTTCATTCAACGGACCCTTGTTGCTGATAGAACGCTCTTGATCCAAAGTAAAAAGACTTAATTATTGTCTACTTCCTTTGATCAAATTTGATAACCACTAATTCCGCAGATGCTGCGTCACCACCTTCAAGGTTAGCGGTATCGTCAAAAAAAAAAAAATGAATGCAACGGTCCTAAAAATAACTTGCTCAAGTAGCCTTATGTAAGTACGATTACTGGGAAGCTTCGTACATATGGTCTAAGCCGCATCACGAGAAAGAAAATAAATTCATGCATATAATTTTTTCCACATCACGGATGACACAATGAACTCGCTGACTAATACTTGAATTTCAAATAAAATTTTGTCATGTTACATTTTTACTACAGGCAATATACATCGTCATGTTTTCTTACCTGATGAACTCCACATCTCCGCCTCCTCTGACCACTAAAATTTTTCTCAACTCACGACTTTCACTTCAGCCATCATACCATCCCCCTGTCATGATAACTCACGGCTTCTCATGCTATGGTTAACTGTGGTGACTCAATGTGTTTGTCACTGTGGCCTTATTCAATTGTTCCCATGAGTAATTTCCTGGGACAACTGAGTATAAATATCCCAGAAGCTGAGGAAAGTGGTCAGTTGTCTCAAAGCACTACAACATCAATATTGTAATTGAACTGTCCTCTTATATTTATATAACTACGGTCATATATTATGAAGAGTTATATATAATTCAAATACAAATTGCAAAACTCATATATAATATATTAACTTCCTGTTCTCAGATTGGTCAAGTTTACTCCCGGATTGTTCTGTGTGATGATTGTGGTGGCCAGCGCTGGCAGGATTGGTGGAGGCTACAGTGGTGGTGGTGGTGGTGGTGGTGGTTTTGGATGATTTGGTGGAAGTGGCTTCGGTGGAGGTATGATAGTAGCAGTCATTTGTTTATTATGAAAAAATTAATATTGCTGCACTGTTTAATATATATTATTAGTACTAGCAACGTCCGTTTCATTAACACGAATTCGGTCCATTGTTCATTCGTAGAAAACGGCTATAAAATATGTTTAAATTCTTAAACCTGAATAAAAATATTTTTATCTATAATAGTGACATGCCACTGTATAACGTACATTTTTTTTCCGAACGAAATAGTAATTTCATTATTTTTTAATGACAGGTTTTAGCCGAGGAGGAGGTTTTGGTGGTTACGGTAAGTTCTGTGTTTTTAGCCGTAAGATGGAAGGTAAAAATGGGGACGGGAGCAAATGGGTTAGGATATACCAAATAAAGAATTGTGAGTAATGTGTAGGAGACAAATAAAAAAGATTAGGTAGTCTGACTGCTTAGGATGAGTTTTAAGAGTTATTTTTGTCACATAGTGACAAGACTCGGAAAGTACAAGTTTAATTATTATAAAATTCAATTTTCAGGTAACTTAAATTGCACTTTAAGTTAACTCCCTCTACAAATATGGTAAATTGGTCTTAAACAAGCTCAGTGGTTCTTTCCTTTGGGAAAAATCATGAGAACAAAAAGTCATTCACAGTTGTGAAGCACGAATATTTTTGAATTATATAAACCTCCACAGGAGGTAGAGGAGGCTTCGGTGGTGGATTTGGAGGTGGATCTGGAGGCAGATATGGTGGTGAGTAATTTTCTTCATAGTCTTAATGAGTAAAAGTAACAATATGAAAAAACAAAAATCAAGAAGTTATATTTGGGGTAAGAGTTAGTTATCTTACACAAAGTCTGAATAAACTTTTTTCTCCACAGCACAACGCAAATAACGAAGTTTTCGCTTAATCCCGCTGTAGTGCTTCTTGTTTCTTATGTTCTTATGTAATCAACAATCACTTAAAATATTTTCTAAATTCTTTCCCCAACAATATGATGTAACCAAGAGTATTTATTGTATTGAATCTTAAATATTATTTAATAAAGTTTATTCTCTGCATTACATATTTTTTTTTTACCGAGATTATCAAGTGACTCTTCTGAAATATATATCTTTTATGTTATTTGTGTTTTCAGCAACGTCTTTCTAATTTTTTCCGAATATTTTTTTTGTCAGGAAGTATTACTTTAATCAATCATTGTTTGACCTATACGGGTTTAGTAATTCCTAAGATACTACTACTTCTATCAGCACTACTACTATTACTACTACTACTATTACTACTACTGCTACTACTACTATTACTAGATAAATAATAATAATATCTTGCAATAATTTCTGAATTTGCTACATCAAAAAAGGCTCATAGAGGAGCATAGAAGATAGAAGAAAAGAAAAACTATTAATACAGAAGAAAAGTCAAAATATTTTCAGTCTCCTGTTACGAGAAAGTATAAACTTAAAATTTACAAACTAAAAAATATCTTAACAATATATTTCTTTTCGTGAAACTTGCAAAGTTTGTTATTGTAATAAATAAATAAATCTGAATCTCAAAGTAGAAGTTTGTCAATTATTCTTAAGTATTGTGAGTAATATAAGATAACACACAAGATATGTACACTGAGATGTATATGCGTTTTATCGTATATAAGCTGAGTGTTTATATCATTCCTATTTCATATTTTAAATTATTCTTGTCTGATGATGAAAAGTTACGTGCAGCACATTACAATATGCAGTTTCATTGTCCATAGTGAAGTGGATAGGCTTTAAACCCAAACAGTTAAATAAATGGATAAGTAAAACAGGCAATAACAAAGAAAAAATATTGAAAAATTTATTACACGAGAATTTTACTTAACTATCCCTTCCTATCATTTTATTTTTCTTAATAATTACATATGTAAAGAACCCATAGATGATAAAACTTTTTTCCTCTCATAAAAAATAGGTGAAAACTACAACTTACATTCCAGACTAAAAAATAAAGACAGAAAAAATGTTAATGAATAAATTAGAAGAAAGATTATCGTGTGATCATTTGTTTATTATACGGGATAAAACACCTTTCTCTGATACGCCAGTAAATGCATAACCATTATTATAATTATGGTGTTCAGTACTTACAAGGGCTCTGGTGGTCTGGTGGCTAAAGCTCTTGCTTCACACGTCGAGGGTCTGAGTTCGATTTCTAGCGAGGGAAACATTGGGCGTGTTTCTTTACACTGGTTGTCTATGCTCACCCATCAGTAAAATGTATACCTGGGTGTTAGTCGACTGGTGTGAGTCGCATCTTGGCACAAAACTGACATAATTTGCTCGAAATGCTCAGCATAACAAGGGGCTTTCTACATAGTAGTATGTCATTGATGTCAGCTAAGATTGAACACCTTGTATATGTACTTATAGTATATATATATATATATATATATATATATATATATATATATATATATATATATATATATTTGGCACGACATACATATATATATATATATTTATATATATATATATATATATATATATATATATATATATATATATATATATATATATATATATATATATGTATATATACATGTATATATATATATATATATATATATATATATATATATATATATATATATATATATATATATATATATATATATATATATATATATGTCGTGCCGAATAGGCATAACTTGCTATCTTGGCTTAAATAGCAACGCTCATCTTGCCATACAGGGCAAGTGAAAATTTGTGTATGCAATAATTTCGCCCAAATTATTCTGAACCTAACGAAAAAAAAAATATTTCACTGTGTTTGTTTAGTATTAAATTATTGTAAACAAATCTAAAATATATTTAGTTGGGTTAGGCTAAAATAAATTCTTCTTGTTATA
>NW_027197518.1:22500-25000 GCF_038502225.1 Cherax quadricarinatus
GTGTGTGTGTGTGTGTGTATAATGTTCATACACGTGTGAAGCACTTTGGTACCTTTGCTGAAACGTTTCAAACATTCAACAGGCTCTTTCAGTCAACTTCAGGGATGGCAAATGCACAAGGCAGTTGAAAACGTGAACATTTTGAGGTGTTCAAACGCCTTCATAGAAATGATGAGGTAGTTTTGAGGTGTTCAAAATACAGGAGTGAATACTTCAAAATTAATTCTGAAACTTTATCAAGTCAGAGTTACGGAACCTCTTAAAATTCTCACGTCTTCAACTGTCTTGAATATATTATTCACTCCTAGATTCGACAGGTGAGACTTGTCAGCAGTAAAGATTCCCAGGTGTTGCACATACATCTTATTCATATCAATAACGTATATCCGCTGATAGAGTCGTTACAGAACAGAATCACGTTAGGAAACGCTTTCCTTATCCTGATTTACAAAACACCATTACCACCCTTAATAATTCTTATTATGGAAATAATTTCCATGAAGTAACAAGAATAATATGCAATATGTCCTACAAAAACACTCAGATAAAGTGAGTAAATGCAATATCGGATTAACGAAAGAATTTAATGAACATTAGTGTCACGGAAGGAAAACAGCAATAAGCAAAAACAGATTAGATAAAAAATTTGATTGTGTGATTTAGTGTTGAAAGCGTCTCATAGAAAGAAGAATAAGATTGCTTCAGAGAAAAAAGAATGAGACGAGATAACTACATATAAATAAAAGATGCGAGAAAATAAATTAAGAGTTTTCTTATTATAATCAAGAGGGAAAACAAGCGGCCAAAATTATAAACAAAAATAGTGACAAAATGCCGGAAAAATGCCAATGAGAAAGAAATAAGTGACTGTTACGGAGTACTGTAAAAGAAATATATAAAGTTGCAAGAGAATCGAAGACTAACCCAAAAGGATTCTTTCAGGTATACAGAAGTAAGATCAGGGACAAGATAGGCCCACTCAAAAGTTCCTCGGGTCAGCTCACTGACAGTGATAAGGAAATGTGTAGAATTTTTAACACATACTTCCTCTCAGTTTTTACACAGGAGGATACCAGCGATATTCCAGTAATGATAAATTATGTAGAACAGGACGATAATAAACTGTGCACTATTAGGGTCACAAGTGACATGGTTCTTAGGCAAATAGATAAATTAAAACCTAACAAATCCCCAGGCCCTGATGAACTGTATGCAAGGGTTCTAAAGGAATGTAAAGAGGAGCTTAGCACACCTTTGGCTAATCTTTTCAACATATCACTACAAACTGGCATGGTGCCAGATAAGTGGAAAATGGCAAATGTGATACCTATTTTCAAAACAGGTGACAGGTCCTTAGCTTCGAACTATAGACCAATAAGCCTAACCTCCATAGTGGGAAAATTTATGGAATCAATAATTGCCGAGGCAGTTCGTAGCCATCTTGAAAAGCATAAATTAATCAACGAATCTCAGCATGGTTTTACAAAGGGACGTTCCTGCCTTACGAATTTATTAACTTTTTTCACTAAGGTATTTGAGGAGGTAGATCATGGTAATGAATATGATATTGTGTATATGGACTTCAGTAAGGCTTTTGACAGGGTCCCACATCAGAGACTATTGAGGAAAATTAAAGCACATGGAATAGGAGGAGAAATTTTTTCCTGGATAGAGGCATGGTTGACAAATAGGCAGCAGAGAGTTTGCATAAATGGGGAGAAATCAGAGAGGGGGGAAGCGTCACGAGCGGTGTTCCACAGGGGTCAGTGTTGGGCCCCCTGCTGTTCACAATCTACATAAACGACATAGATGAGGGCATAAAGAGCGACATCGGCAAGTTTGCCGATGACACCAAAATAGGCCGTCGAATTCATTCTGACGAGGACATTCGAGCACTCCAGGAAGATTTGAATAGACTGATGCAGTGGTCGGAGAAGTGGCAGATGCAGTTTAATATAGACAAATGCAAAGTTCTAAATGTTGGACAGGACAATAACCATGCCACATATAAACTAAATAATGTAGATCTTAATATTACGGATTGCGAAAAAGATTTAGGAGTTCTGGTTAGCAGTAATCTGAAACCAAGACAACAGTGCATAAGTGTTCGCAATAAAGCTAATAGAATCCTTGGCTTCATATCAAGAAGCATAAATAATAGGAGTCCTCAGGTTGTTCTTCAACTCTATACATCCTTGGTTAGGCCTCATTTAGATTATGCTGCACAGTTTTGGTCACCGTATTACAGAATGGATATAAATTCTCTGGAAAATGTACAAAGGAGGATGACAAAGTTGATCCCATGTATCAGAAACCTTCCCTATGAGGATAGACTAAGGGCCCTGAAACTGCACTCTCTAGAAAGACGTAGAATTAGGGGGGATATGATTGAGGTGTATAAATGGAAGACAGGAATAAATAAAGGGGATGTAAATAGTGTGCTGAAAATATCTAGCCTAGACAGGACTCGCAGCAATGGTTTTAAGTTGGAAAAATTCAG
>NW_027197518.1:32500-35000 GCF_038502225.1 Cherax quadricarinatus
TGTGTTAGGTGGTCATACAGTTTTGTGAATATCTTGGTTACAGTGATTTTAGTGGATTTGAGTTAGGTTAGGTTAGGTTAGGATAAGTTAGGTTAGATTAGGTAAGGTTAGGTTAGATTAGGTTGGGTTAAGTTAGGTTTGGTTAGGATAAGTTAGGTTAGGTTAGGTTAGGTTAAGTTAGGATAAGTTAGGTTAGGTTAGGTTAGGTTATGCTAGGTTAGGTTAGGCTAGGTTAGGTTAGGTTAGGTTCGGTTAGGTTAGGTTAGGTAAAGATAGGCTAGGTTAGGTTAGGTTAAGTTAGGTTAGGTTAAGTTAGGTTAGGTTAGGTTAGGTTAGGTTAGGTTAGGATAGGTTAGGTTAGGTTAGGTTAGGTTAGGTTAGGTTAGGTTAGGATAGGATAGGATGGGTTAGGTTAGGTTAGGTTAGGTTAGGTTAGGATAGGATAGGTTAGGTTAGGTTAGGTTAGGTTAGGTTAGGTTATGTTCGGTTCGGTTTGGTTAGGTTAGGTTAGGCTAGGTTAGGTTAGGTTAGGTTCGGTTAGGTTAGGTTAGGTAAAGATAGGCTAGGTTAGGTTAGGTTCGGTTAGGTTAGGTTAAGTTAGGTTAAGTTAGGTTAGGTTAGGTTAGGATAGGTTAGGTTAGGTTAGGTTAGGTTAGGTTAGGTTAGGTTAAGTTAAGTTAACTTAACTTAAGTTAAGTTAAGTTAAGTTAGGTTAGGTTAGGCTAGGTTAGGTTAGGTTAGGTTAGGATAGGATAGGATGGGTTAGGTTAGGTTAGGTTAGGTTAGGATAGGATAGGTTAGGTTAGGTTAGGTTAGGTTAGGTTAGGTTATGTTAGGTTATGTTAGGTTCGGTTAGGTTAGGTTAGGTTAGGTTAGGTTAGGTTTGGTTAGGTTAGGTTAGGTTAGGTTAGGCTAGGTTCGGTTAGGTTAGGTGTGTGTGTGTGTGTGTGTGTGTGTGTGTGTGTGTGTGTGTTAGGTGGTTATAGAATTTTGTGAATATCTTGGTTACATTGATTTTTAGTGGATTTGAGATGGGTGATGAGTTGCATTTGTGGATGTGAAATGTGATTTTGTGTTTGTTCAGAAGAGGTGTGATGGGAAACGGGTGAGTGGATGTGAAGAAATGCGGGTGAGATGGGGAGGGGTATGGGGAGGGTTGTAATTAGAATTATGGGGAGATTTTACTGAAAATAAAAGGTAATGTGTGAATATTTTAAAAATAAATTATAGAATTGAAAAGTTAAGTATATTGGAAAAGAATTAAGGGTGTTGAAACATCTCACAATAGTTGGGTAGTGAGATTAGTTGATGCGAGTATAATATCAATTTATGTGGATACAAGGATATGGGTATGGAGAGGATTTTATTAGTATTTTAGTAATGTAAAGAGAAATGTGTATTAAATTAATATTCAGTAAAAAGAAGGGGAAAAAAATGTGAATAAATTGGTAATTGATGAGGGTTGTGGGTAATGTAGTCGAACTAGAGTTGCTGAAAAGTGTTTATAAGTGGTGTGGTTACTTTTTCTGATGAAATAGTTAAAACGAGAAAAAATTGTGGGGTGTGGGTGTTGTGGGTTGTGGGTGTTGTGGGTTGTGGGTGTTGTGGGTTGTGGGTGTTGTTAACGAACTAGAGTTGTTGAAAAAGATGTTATAAGTGGGTTGTTGTTGTGACTTTTTCTGATGAAATTAGTTAAAACTAGAAAAAAATTGTGGGGTGTGGGTGATGTGGGTTGTGGGTGATGTGGGTTGTGGGTGATGTGGGTGTTGTGGGTTGTGGGTGTTGTGGGATGTGGGTGTTGATCTTAGTTTATGGTGATTTTGGTGGTATTTTGAGTGTATTCAGTGGTGTTTTAGTAGTATTCAGTGGTGTATTTGGGAGTACTCAAATGGTGTTTTGGAAGTGTTTCAGTGTTGTTTGGAAATGTTCAAAGGTGTGATTATAAGTTGTGGGTTGTTGTTGTTTACCTGGAGTTTACCTGGAGAGAGTTCCGGGGGTCAACGCCCCCGCGGCCCGGTCTGAGACCAGGCCTCCTGGTGGATCAGAGCCTGATCAACCAGGCTGTTGCTGCTGGCTGCACGCAAACCAACATACGAGCCACAGCCTGGCTGATCCGGAACTGACTTTAGGTGCTTGTCCAGTGCCAGCTTGAAGACTGCCAGGGGTCTGTTGGTAATCCCCCTTATGTGTGCTGGGAGGCAGTTGAACAGTCTCGGGCCCCTGACACTTATTGTATGGTCTCTTAACGTGCTAGTGACACCCCTGCTTTTCATTGGGGGGATGGTGCATCGTCTGCCAAGTCTTTTGCTTTCGTAGTGGGTGATTTTCGTGTGCAAGTTCGGTACTAGTCCCTCTAGGATTTTCCAGGTGTATATAATCATGTATCTCTCCCTCCTGCGTTCCAGGGAATACAGGTTTAGGAACCTCAAGCGCTCCCAATAATTGAGGTGTTTTGTTGTTGTGACTTTCTGATGAAATTAGTTAAAACGAGAAAAAAATT
>NW_027197518.1:40000-60044 GCF_038502225.1 Cherax quadricarinatus
AAAACAACTACTGTGGTTGTTTTACATATTCTGAAATCACTTGTTTACTGTGATCTTATTGCACATATACAATATATTTACTTCCTGTTTTCAGACTGGAAAAGTTTGCACCTTGATTGTTCTGTGTGAGATTATTGTGGTGGCCAGCGCCGGAAGGATTGGTGGAGGCTACAGTGGTGGTGGTGGTTTCGGAGGATTTGGTGGAGGTGGCTTCGGCGGAGGTATGATAGAAACAATCGTATATTTATGATGGAAAATTTCATATTGCTACACAGTTTAAGATATATTATTAATTCCAATAACGTTATTTTCATTAACACGAATTCAGTTCATTGCTCATTCGTAGAAAATGGCTATAAAATTAATTCTTAAAGCTAAATAAAAACCGTTTTTAACTAAAACAGTGACACTGCATAAAGTATGTATTTTTGCCAACGAATTTTTTTTTTTTTCTGTTTGACAGGTTTTAGCAGAGGAGGAGGAGGTTTTGGTGGTTACGGTAAGTTCTGTTTTTTTAGCCGTAAGATCGAAGACAAGAATAGGGAAAGGAACGAATGGGCGAGGATATATAAAAAAAAAGAGTTTTGAGTAAACTGTAAGAGACAAGTAAGAAAGATTAAGTTGCCTGAGTGCTTTGGATGGATTTTAAGAGAGTTATTTTTGTCATATAATAACCAAACTCGGAAAGTTCAAATTAGATATTTTATAAAATTATTTTTTGTAGCTTAAATTGCACTGTAAATAACTTCTTCTACAGATAAGGTAAACTGTTCTTAAATAAGCTTAGAGGTTCTTTGCTTTTTAAAAAAATCATGAAAACAAAAATCATTAACAGTTCTGCAGTACGAATATTTTTTGAGTTATGTAAATATTCACAGGAGGTAGAGGAGGCTTCGGTGGTGGATTTGGAGGTGGCTCTGGAAGCGGATATGGTGGTCAGTAAATTTGTTTATAGTTTTGTTAAGTAAAAATTATATATCTAAAATAATAAAGATCAAACAATATTAGTTTGGTTAAGAGATAGTTATCTTACGATAAGAATAACAATAATTTTTTTTCTCCACAGGATACGGCAAATGAAAAAGTCTTCTCTTAATGAATAGTCAGCGATTCTTTACTTTAAAAAAAATCATGAAAACAAAAAAATCATTCACAGTTCTGCAGTACAGTTTTTTTTTTTTAAGTTATATAAATATCCACAGGAGGTAGTGGAGGCTTCGGTGGTGGATTTGGAGGTGGCTCTGGAAGCGGATATGGTGGTGAGTAAATTTGTTTTTAGTTTTGTTAAGTAAAAAATATATATATCTAAAATAATGAAGATCAAGCAATATTAATTTGAATAAGAGAGTTATTTTACCGTAAGAATAACAATAAACTTTTTTTCTCAACAGGATACGGCAAATAAACAAATGTCTTCGCTTAATGAATAATCAACTAAAATTTTTCCATTTTTTCCAACAACATTATGTAATCAAGTGCAATTATTGCATTGAAACTTAAATATTATGTAATAAATTTTATTCCCTGCATTACATAATTTTTTTTACCAAGGTAATACATGAGACTTAAGTGACTCTCATGAAATATGTCTTCTATGTCATTTGTATTTTCTGTAATAACTACTAACTTTTTTGTATATTTCTTGAGAGAAATTATTACCTTAATGAGACGTTGTTTGACCCATATGAGTTTACCGCCCAGCGTATTAATAATAATAATAAGAAGAAGAAGACGAGATGAAGACGAATGAGAAGAAAAAGAATGCAATTATTATCATTATTATTGTTATTAATAAATCTGTGAAAGCTACAAGAATAGTACCAAGCCAGGTTTTGCTGTCATTGCATGTAATTTCTGCAAAAAAATGGAGTCATATTACATTTGCAAATGTCCGGCAGTTAACCATTACTGATATTAAAGCAGGAAAATGTTTCTGGGTCTGCCCAATTAACATATACTTGTGGGAGAAACTACATTTTTACTAAAAGACAGAAACACCAACAAAAAATATCCTTTTTGGATATTTTGGCAGTCTTGTCTGACAGTTGAGAAATTAAAGAGAGTGTCAACTGGAGCTGCCACCCTGGTACTGCCTTGGATGACAATACCTATAAGGATATAGAAATGAAAGACAGTGTTGATACATTACTAATAATAAATGGTTGTGTTACTGATGCTTGTACAGGTGTAGTAAGTAATGAGGAATCAGGAAAAACTGCACCAGTAGGTAGCCCTCCACAAAAAAATCATTAAAAGCAGAAATCAAATCTGTGCAAATTCTATGCCTTGCGTATCAGTAAGCATGGAATATCTGGAAAAACAGGTGGGATGTGCAATTTTGACCATCCAAAAAAATGCGGTGCCTCATAACCAAAGGAATATGCAATTATTCATCTTGTAAACTATTTCACACTGAAATGTATTATTCTGCAGTTCATGAGAGACAAAGTTGCAACACATACTGTCAGGCACACCATTTAAAGGGAACAAAAGGGTACAGATCACACAGACTTTGGGAAACAAACCATGGTAGTGACAACCACTCCGGAGAAAGATTTTTTAGTGCCAGCAAGAAAGTAAAACAGGCAATAAATGACATAGTACACCGCCTCGGATCACTACTGGAGTGGAGGCACAGTCAGTGGCTCTCACTTCAGAACAACAGATATTTGTGTCAAATAAACCCCTTCTACATACCATTTGTATTTGCAAATATACAGGTTCTACAGCCATCAACATTCAACAAAATGCCTTTCATTATCGGACTCTAAACAGAGTCAAATGTGGAATTTGCAGCTTTCACAGAGACCCACATAAAAGATAACTTTGACAACGAGATATGGATAATAGGATACAACTTATTCAGAAGCGAAAGAAAGAACAGGCAACAAGGAAGGGGCGGGGGTTATTGGCCTGTAAGTCACCAAGTCGCTAATTTGCTGAAGTTTTGGCAGAAAAGATTGAAAACCAAAAGCTTGTCGTTGTGGTTGTATACAAGCCGTCTGATACAATTTAATGATTCAAAGAACAGCTTTTAAAAATTGACTACTGTCTGAAAAATCTCCCAACTCCAACTCCAAATATCTTGTTACTGGGTGATTTCAACTTAAGACATTTAAAATGGAGAAATGTAGCAAATAATGTCCTATGAAAGATAACCCCAGGAGGCAGCTCAGATGAAAATTCACACAAACATGAGGTATTAAATCTCTGCAACAAATTTACCTTAAGCCAGCAAATAGTGCAGCCAACAAGACTGCAAAATACACCGCACCTTATCTTCATTAACAATGATGATCTTGAACGAAATATAACAATACCAAAGACGCTCAGATCACAACATAACAGAAGTACAGACATGTATGCGCAGGGCTCCTGACCAGCAAAATGAGATCAGTTATAAGAGTGCTTTCACCAAATTCAACATCAATAACAGAAACATGCAGTGGGATCAAATTAACAATGTCCTATATTAAACAAGCTGGGAAAACATCTTGAACAACATGGAACCGAACCTTTGCTTAGAAAAAAATAATCTCTGTGGCAATTGAGGTATGATCAAGGCACATTTTCTTATAGAAAAAAAGAGATGTAAACTAGAAACTGAGAGAGACACATACTATAGGCGAAGGCAAAGACTCACAGAGTTGCTGAAAGGGGCAGGTACATCTGAAATATGGAAGGAGGCACTGGCCAGAGAAATAGAAAATATCGAACTTCAGCTTAAGAAATCATACAGAAGCCGCCAAGAAACACAGGAAGAACTTAAACCCATAAAATGCTGTGGAGGGCACAGCTAACCGAAAAGGTAGCTTCGCTAGCCGGATATCCGTTAAATAAAAAATTAGCTCCGTTAATGCTAAACGGCCGACAAAAATTACCGGAAAAAAATTACCGGAAGCTAAGGATTAAAGCTAACCGTTGACTTTTTCACATGAATTCAGATTCGGTGTTATTTTTTGGTCTTTTTTACTTTTAAGACTTTTAGAACGGACCTGGAGAGCTTCCTAATAAGATATAGAATGCAAAAGTCATATGATCATCAAGTGCCGCTAATGCGAAAATAGCGAGTGTTTCATTTTTTGATGTAACTCGACCGACCGACTAGTGTTGCTGTAATTAAGCCCCATAGCACCCGAACAGATTGAGTTAGCTTATTTGACTGTTTTCTTCATTAGTTCCAGTTACTCATTGTATTCATTTATTTTACTCTGTTTCTGTTCATGTTTGGATATAACTTAATTTAGATTTTGAACCCAATAAACACAAAGAAGAAATTAAAAATCATCCCTAAAGTTGAAACCTTTTAGGCCAACTTATCGCTGCACCAGCCATACAGGTACACACAAATAGTTAAATGAATAAATGAGATCAAACATCAGTTTAAATCCAAGATACAGTTTATTTACTGTATAAAATGCATAGCATGAGTATCATGCCAAAATCAGTTGATGGCTCGGCTGATTACTATCCCGAATGGGCCTTCTCCATCACTTAGATGTGATACTGGTTGCCCTTCATGAGCATCAGCCTCTCAAAGTTTCCATTTGATCGGGTGGCTCTCGTGGCCCTCAAGATATCTTTACCTATAGAAAATAGATGCTCAACTGCAGCAGGCCTGGTCACAGACCGGGCCGCAGGGGCGTTGACCCCCGGAACTCTCTCCAGGTAAACTCCAGATAAACTGGATGGGATGGCTGTGTTGTACTTAATGAATAGGTCGATCAAGACCAATTCACCCAAGAAGGCGACATCACTCGCAACCCTCTTCGAGCCGGTCTCCAGCCAGGCCTTCACCATGCTCTGTGCCTTCGACTTCAGTGACCTGTGGCTTCTGCTGTCCCGAAGCTGGGTGATGCTGCTGAAGAAGTCATCTTCTTCATCCTCATTAGTGGTGTTTTTGCTCTCTTCAGTGCTTTCTCAATACCAACAATGTATGATTACTTTTTTAGTAGACTCAAAGTTAGCGGAACTTTATTTAGCAGAAGCTAATTGGTCAGCTAACGCTTTCCGAAGAGAGCGGTAATCCGCTAAACAAAAAGTTAGTTCCGCTAACAAATGGTTAGCAGATTAGAGAAACTGTGCCCACCACTGCACATAACATAAGCAAAAGTTATGAGAAAATAATTTAATTAGTTTCTTAGTATAATCAAGAGGGAAAAAGAATTATAAGCAAAATTAGTGACAAAATGCTGGAAAAGTACCCATGAGAAAGAAATAAGTGACAGCCTCTGGCAAATTTAAAAATATAAATAACAGAATCAATACTAAAGACAGGACACCAAGAACATAATTCTGCTTCTGTAACTACAGACTGGTAGTTCATTAGGAAATGACAGTGTCATCTGAGGTCCACATAAGTCAAACAAGATACCACTGAATCATGAGTTAGACAAGCGAGTAGTGATTCTAGTATTATATAAGAATTAGAAAGATATGTTACGCAGCTTCTTGTCTAGTGAGAAATGAACACATCATGCACTCTGTAAAATAAATGCTTCACAATAATAGATGTCAATCTGGGACTGACGACCTCCAGAAGTTATTTTTTTGGCATCGATATTGATCGTTGAAATACCATATCCATAAAGTTTGCTTCTTTCATAATAAAAGATTTAAAACATTTCACAATTTTTTCAATTTTATTTCAGTACACTATTTCATGAGACCTGTTATACATTTAGTCATTTATACATTTATACATTTAGTCATATAATACTCACACACATGTCTGTTTGCAAAGTTGGTGACTGAATGTGAGATTTTTATGGAAAACTTTTGTCTCTGAGTTAGTCGCTACATATTTTTTTACCTGTTCAAAATGTAGAATCATCACCTTGTATACATGAACATGCATTATATATTTATGGACAACCTCGAATGCTCAGATATAATGCTGAAAAATACTTGAACTTACAGCCTTGTTACTGTTCATTTCCTTATTTCATCACTGAAAAATACACAATCATCTCTATTATTTCACCTTTCACACCCCAACTTTCCCTCCTCCTCCATTTCCACCTCCTCTTCATTGTATGGTTCCTCTCATCACTATTTTGTTAGAATCACCGACTTCTCCCTCTCTCCCTCCCTTCCCACAACCTTTCCCTGCTTTGGCAATTCACTGTAATTCATATTATGATTAACTGTGGTAACTTAAAGTGTTTGTCACTGTGACCTTATTTACTTGTTTCTCTTGAGTAATTTCCTGGGACAAGTGAGTATAAATAAGCCAGAAGTTGAGGACGGTGGTCAGTTGTCTCAGAACATTGTAACAGTCAACATGGTAACTAAACTTTTCACTTTCATTTAATAACTTCAGTCACATATTGTCAAGAATTATGTGCGATACTAATGCCCAATAATAATTGTAAATCACATATATAATATATTTACTTCCTGTTTTCAGATTGGAAAAGTTTGCACCCTGATTTTCCTGTGTGTGATGATTGTGGTGGCCAGCGCCGGCAGGATTGGTGGGGGCTACAGTGGTGGTGGTGGTTTTGGAGGATTTGGTGGAGGTGGCTTCGGCGGAGGTATGATAGAAACAATCGTATTTTTATGATGCAAAATTTCATATTACTTCGAAGTTTAATATGTATTATTAATAATTATAACGTTGTTTCCATTAACACGAATGCAGTTCATTACTCATTCGTAGAAAATGACTAATTCTTAAAGCTAAATAAAAACCGTTTTTAACTAGAACAGTGACATGACACTGCATAAAGTATGTATTTTTGCGAACGAAACAGTCATTTCATTTTTTTCCTATTTGACATGTTTTAGCCGAGGAGGAGGAGGTTTTGGTGGTTACGGTAAGTTCCATGTTTTTAGCTTAAGTTGCACTGTAAATAACTTCCTTCAGACATAAGGTAAATTGTTCTTAAATAAGCTCAGCGGTTCTTTACTTTAAAAAAAAATCATGAAAACAAAAAAATCATTCACAGTTCTGCAGTACAATTTTTTTTTTAAGTTATATAAATATCCACAGGAGGTAGTGGAGGCTTCGGTGGTGGATTTGGAGGTGGCTCTGGAAGCAGATATGGTGGTGAGTAAATTTGTTTTTAGTTTTGTTAAGTAAAAAATACATATATCTGAAATAATGAAGATCAAGCAATATTAATTTGATTAAGAGAGTTATTTTACCGTAAGAATAACAATAAACTTTTTTCTCCACAGGATACGGCAAATAAACAAGAGTCTTCGCTTAATGAATAATCAACTAAAATTTTTCCATTTTTTCCAACAACATTATGTAATCAAGTGCAATTATTGCATTGAAACTTAAATATTATGTAATAAATTTTATTCCCTGCATTACATAATTTTTTTTACCAAGGTAATACATGAGACTTAAGTGACTCTCATGAAATATGTCTTCTATGTCATTTGTATTTTCTGTAATAACTACTAACTTTTTTGTATATTTCTTGAGAGAAATTGTTACCTTAATGAGACGTTGTTTGACCCATATGAGTTTACCGCCCGGCGTATTAATAATAATAATAATAAGAAGAAGACGAGATGAAGACGAATGAGAAGAAAAAGAATGCAATTATTATCATTATTATTGTTATTAATAAATCTGTGAAAGCTACAAGAATAGTACCAAGCCAGGTTTTGCTGTCATTGCATGTAATTTCTGCAAAAAAATGGAGTCATATTACATTTGCAAATGTCCGGCAGTTAACCATTACTGATATTAAAGCAGGAAAATGTTTCTGGGTCTGCCCAATTAACATATACTTGTGGGAGAAACTACATTTTTACTAAAAGACAGAAACACCAACAAAAAATATCCTTTTTGGATATTTTGGCAGTCTTGTCTGACAGTTGAGAAATTAAAGAGAGTCTGTCAACTGGAGCTGCCACCCTGGTACTGCCTTGGATGACAATACCTGTAAGGATATAAAAATGAATGACAGTGTTGATACATTACTAATAATAAATGGTTGTGTTACTGATGCTTGTACAGGTGTAGTAAGTACTGAGGAATCAGGAAAAACTGCACCAGTAGGTAACCCTCCACAAAAAAAAAAAATAATTGAAAGCAGAAATCAAATCTGTGCAAATTCTATGCCTTGCATATCAGTAGGCATGGAATATCTGGAAAAACAGGTGGGATGTGCAATTTTGACCATCCAAAAAAATGCTGTGCCTCATAACCAAAGGAATATGCAATTATTCATCATGTAAACTATTTCACACTGAAATGTATTATTCTGCAGTTCATGAGAGACAAAGTTGCAACACATACTGTCAGGCACACCATTTAAAGGGAACAAAAGGGTACAGATCACACAGACTTTGGGAAACAAACCATGGTAGTGACAACCACTCCGGAGAAAGATTTTTTAGTGCCAGCAAGAAAGTAAAACAGGCAATAAATGACATAGTACACCGCCTAGGATCACTACTGGAGTGGAGGCACAATCAGTGGCTCTCACTTCAGAACAACAGATATTTGTGTCAAATAAACCCCTTCTACATACCATTTGTATTTGCAAATATACAGGATCTATAGCCATCAACATTCAACAAAATGCCTTTCATCATCGGACTCCTAACAGAGTCAAATGTGGAATTTGCAGCTTTCACAGAGACCCACATAAAGGATAACTTTGACAACGAAATATGGATAATAGGATACAACTTATTCAGAAGCGAAAGAAAGAACAGGCAACAAGGAAGGGGCGGGGGTTATTGGCCTGTAAGTCACCGAGTCGCTAATTTGCTGAAGTTTTGGCAGTAAAGATTGAAAACCAAAAGCTTGTCGTTGTGGTTGTATACAAGCCGTCTGATACAATTTAATAATTCAAAGAACAGCTTTTAAAAATTGACTACTATCTGGAAAATCTCCCAACTCCAACTTCAAATATCTTGTTACTGGGTGATTTCAACATAAGACATTTAAAATGGAGAAATGTAGCAAATAATATCCTATGAAAGATAACCTCAGGAGGCAGCTCAGATGAAAATTCACACAAACATGAGGTATTAAATCTCTGCAACAAATTTACCTTAAGCCAGCAAATAGTGCAGCCAACAAGACTGCAAAATACACCGCACCTTATCTTCATTAACAATGATGATCTTGAACGAAATATAACAATACCAAAGACGCTCAGATCACAACATAACAGAAATACAGACATGTATGCGCAGGGCTCCTGACCAGCAAAATGAGATCAGTTATAAGAGTGCTTTCACCAAATTCAACATCAATAACAGAAACATACAGTGGGATCAAATTAACAATGTCCTATATTAAACAAGCTGGAAAATCATCTTGAACAACATGGAACCGAACCTTTGCTTAGAACAAAATAATCTCTGTGATAATTGAGGTATGATCAAGGCACATTTTCCTATGGAAAAAAAAGAGATGTAAACTAGAAACTGAGAGAGACACATATTGTAGGCGAAGGCAAAGACTCGCAGAGTTGCTGAAAGGGGCCGGTACATCTGAAATACGGAAGGAGGCACTGGCCAGAGAAATAGAAAATATCGAACTTCAGCTTAAGGAATCATTCAGAAGCAGCCAAGAAACACAGGAAGAAATTAAACCCATTAAATGCTGTGGAGGGCACAGTTAACCGAAAAGTTAGCTTCGCTAGCCGCTAATTCGTTAAATAAAAAATTAGCTCCGTTAATGCTAAACCGCTAAACGGCCGACAAAAATTACCGGAAGCTAAGGATTAAAGCTAACCGTTGACTTTTTCACATGAATTCAGATTCGGTGTAATTTTTTGGTCTTTTTTACTTTTAAGACTTTTAGAACAAACCTGGAGAGCTTCCTAATAAGACATAGAATGCAAAAGTCATATGATCATCAAGTGCCGCTAATGCGAAAATAGCGAGTGTTTCATTTTTTGATGTAACTCGACCGACCGACTAGTGTTGCTGTAATTAAGCCCCATAGCACCCGAACAGATTGAGTTAGCTTATTTGACTGTTTTCTTCATTAGTTCCAGTTACTCATTGTATTCATTTATTTTACTCTGTTTCTGTTCATGTTTGGATATAACTTAATTTAGATTTTGAACCCAATAAACACAAAGAAGAAATTAAAAATCATCCCTAAAGTTGAAACCTTTTAGGCCAACTTATCGCTGCACCAGCCATACAGGTACACACAAATAGTTAAATGAATAAATGAGATCAAACATCAGTTTAAATCCAAGATACAGTTTATTTACTGTATAAAATGCATAGCATGAGTATCATGCCAAAATCAGTTGATGGCTCGGCTGATTACTATCCCGAATGGGCCTTCTCCATCACTTAGATGTGATACTGGTTGCCCTTCATGAGCATCAGCCTCTCAAAGTTTCCATTTGATCGGGTGGCTCTCGTGGCCCTCAAGATATCTTTACCTATAGAAAATAGATGCTCAACTGCAGCAGGCCTGGTCACAGACCGGGCCGCAGGGGCGTTGACCCCCGGAACTCTCTCCAGGTAAACTCCAGATAAACTGGATGGGATGGCTGTGTTGTACTTAATGAATAGGTCGATCAAGACCAATTCACCCAAGAAGGCGACATCACTCGCAACCCTCTTCGAGCCGGTCTCCAGCCAGGCCTTCACCATGCTCTGTGCCTTCGACTTCAGTGACCTGTGGCTTCTGCTGTCCCGAAGCTGGGTGATGCTGCTGAAGAAGTCATCTTCTTCATCCTCATTAGTGGTGTTTTTGCTCTCTTCAGTGCTTTCTCAATACCAACAATGTATGATTACTTTTTTAGTAGACTCAAAGTTAGCGGAACTTTATTTAGCAGAAGCTAATTGGTCAGCTAACGCTTTCCGAAGAGAGCGGTAATCCGCTAAACAAAAAGTTAGTTCCGCTAACAAATGGTTAGCAGATTAGAGAAACTGTGCCCACCACTGCACATAACATAAGCAAAAGTTATGAGAAAATAACTTAATTAGTTCCTTAGTATAATCAAGAGGGAAAAAGAATTATAAGCAAAATTAGTGACAAAATGCTGGAAAAGTACCCATGAGAAAGAAATAAGTGACAGCCTCTGGCAAATTTAAAAATATAAATAACAGAATCAATACTAAAGACAGGACACCAAGAACATAATTCTGCTTCTGTAACTACAGACTGGTAGTTCATTAGGAAATGACAGTGTCATCTGAGGTCCACATAAGTCAAACAAGATACCACTGAATCATGAGTTAGACAAGCGAGTAGTGATTCTAGTATTATATAAGAATTAGAAAGATATGTTACGCAGCTTCTTGTCTAGTGAGAAATGAACACATCATGCACTCTGTAAAATAAATGCTTCACAATAATAGATGTCAATCTGGGACTGACGACCTCCAGAAGTTATTTTTTTGGCATCGATATTGATCGTTGAAATACCATATCCATAAAGTTTGCTTCTTTCATAATAAAAGATTTAAAACATTTCACAATTTTTTCAATTTTATTTCAGTACACTATTTCATGAGACCTGTTATACATTTAGTCATTTATACATTTATACATTTAGTCATATAATACTCACACACATGTCTGTTTGCAAAGTTGGTGACTGAATGTGAGATTTTTATGGAAAACTTTTGTCTCTGAGTTAGTCGCTACATATTTTTTTACCTGTTCAAAATGTAGAATCATCACCTTGTATACATGAACATGCATTATATATTTATGGACAACCTCGAATGCTCAGATATAATGCTGAAAAATACTTGAACTTACAGCCTTGTTACTGTTCATTTCCTTATTTCATCACTGAAAAATACACAATCATCTCTATTATTTCACCTTTCACACCCCAACTTTCCCTCCTCCTCCATTTCCACCTCCTCTTCATTGTATGGTTCCTCTCATCACTATTTTGTTAGAATCACCGACTTCTCCCTCTCTCCCTCCCTTCCCACAACCTTTCCCTGCTTTGGCAATTCACTGTAATTCATATTATGATTAACTGTGGTAACTTAAAGTGTTTGTCACTGTGACCTTATTTACTTGTTTCTCTTGAGTAATTTCCTGGGACAAGTGAGTATAAATAAGCCAGAAGTTGAGGACGGTGGTCAGTTGTCTCAGAACATTGTAACAGTCAACATGGTAACTAAACTTTTCACTTTCATTTAATAACTTCAGTCACATATTGTCAAGAATTATGTGCGATACTAATGCCCAATAATAATTGTAAATCACATATATAATATATTTACTTCCTGTTTTCAGATTGGAAAAGTTTGCACCCTGATTTTCCTGTGTGTGATGATTGTGGTGGCCAGCGCCGGCAGGATTGGTGGGGGCTACAGTGGTGGTGGTGGTTTTGGAGGATTTGGTGGAGGTGGCTTCGGCGGAGGTATGATAGAAACAATCGTATTTTTATGATGCAAAATTTCATATTACTTCGAAGTTTAATATGTATTATTAATAATTATAACGTTGTTTCCATTAACACGAATGCAGTTCATTACTCATTCGTAGAAAATGACTAATTCTTAAAGCTAAATAAAAACCGTTTTTAACTAGAACAGTGACATGACACTGCATAAAGTATGTATTTTTGCGAACGAAACAGTCATTTCATTTTTTTCCTATTTGACATGTTTTAGCCGAGGAGGAGGAGGTTTTGGTGGTTACGGTAAGTTCCATGTTTTTAGCTTAAGTTGCACTGTAAATAACTTCCTTCAGACATAAGGTAAATTGTTCTTAAATAAGCTCAGCGGTTCTTTACTTTAAAAAAAAATAATGAAAACAAAAAAATCATTCACAGTTCTGCAGTACAATTTTTTTTTTTAAGTTATATAAATATCCACAGGAGGTAGTGGAGGCTTCGGTGGTGGATTTGGAGGTGGCTCTGGAAGCAGATATGGTGGTGAGTAAATTTGTTTTTAGTTTTGTTAAGTAAAAAATACATATATCTGAAATAATGAAGATCAAGCAATATTAATTTGATTAAGAGAGTTATTTTACCGTAAGAATAACAATAAACTTTTTTCTCCACAGGATACGGCAAATAAACAAGAGTCTTCGCTTAATGAATAATCAACTAAAATTTTTCCATTTTTTCCAACAACATTATGTAATCAAGTGCAATTATTGCATTGAAACTTAAATATTATGTAATAAATTTTATTCCCTGCATTACATAATTTTTTTTACCAAGGTAATACATGAGACTTAAGTGACTCTCATGAAATATGTCTTCTATGTCATTTGTATTTTCTGTAATAACTACTAACTTTTTTGTATATTTCTTGAGAGAAATTGTTACCTTAATGAGACGTTGTTTGACCCATATGAGTTTACCGCCCAGCGTATTAATAATAATAATAATAAGAAGAAGACGAGATGAAGACGAATGAGAAGAAAAAGAATGCAATTATTATCATTATTATTGTTATTAATAAATCTGTGAAAGCTACAAGAATAGTACCAAGCCAGGTTTTGCTGTCATTGCATGTAATTTCTGCAAAAAAATGGAGTCATATTACATTTGCAAATGTCCGGCAGTTAACCATTACTGATATTAAAGCAGGAAAATGTTTCTGGGTCTGCCCAATTAACATATACTTGTGGGAGAAACTACATTTTTACTAAAAGACAGAAACACCAACAAAAAATATCCTTTTTGGATATTTTGGCAGTCTTGTCTGACAGTTGAGAAATTAAAGAGAGTCTGTCAACTGGAGCTGCCACCCTGGTACTGCCTTGGATGACAATACCTGTAAGGATATAAAAATGAATGACAGTGTTGATACATTACTAATAATAAATGGTTGTGTTACTGATGCTTGTACAGGTGTAGTAAGTACTGAGGAATCAGGAAAAACTGCACCAGTAGGTAACCCTCCACAAAAAAAAAAAATAATTGAAAGCAGAAATCAAATCTGTGCAAATTCTATGCCTTGCATATCAGTAGGCATGGAATATCTGGAAAAACAGGTGGGATGTGCAATTTTGACCATCCAAAAAAATGCTGTGCCTCATAACCAAAGGAATATGCAATTATTCATCATGTAAACTATTTCACACTGAAATGTATTATTCTGCAGTTCATGAGAGACAAAGTTGCAACACATACTGTCAGGCACACCATTTAAAGGGAACAAAAGGGTACAGATCACACAGACTTTGGGAAACAAACCATGGTAGTGACAACCACTCCGGAGAAAGATTTTTTAGTGCCAGCAAGAAAGTAAAACAGGCAATAAATGACATAGTACACCGCCTAGGATCACTACTGGAGTGGAGGCACAATCAGTGGCTCTCACTTCAGAACAACAGATATTTGTGTCAAATAAACCCCTTCTACATACCATTTGTATTTGCAAATATACAGGATCTATAGCCATCAACATTCAACAAAATGCCTTTCATCATCGGACTCCTAACAGAGTCAAATGTGGAATTTGCAGCTTTCACAGAGACCCACATAAAGGATAACTTTGACAACGAAATATGGATAATAGGATACAACTTATTCAGAAGCGAAAGAAAGAACAGGCAACAAGGAAGGGGCGGGGGTTATTGGCCTGTAAGTCACCGAGTCGCTAATTTGCTGAAGTTTTGGCAGTAAAGATTGAAAACCAAAAGCTTGTCGTTGTGGTTGTATACAAGCCGTCTGATACAATTTAATAATTCAAAGAACAGCTTTTAAAAATTGACTACTATCTGGAAAATCTCCCAACTCCAACTTCAAATATCTTGTTACTGGGTGATTTCAACATAAGACATTTAAAATGGAGAAATGTAGCAAATAATATCCTATGAAAGATAACCTCAGGAGGCAGCTCAGATGAAAATTCACACAAACATGAGGTATTAAATCTCTGCAACAAATTTACCTTAAGCCAGCAAATAGTGCAGCCAACAAGACTGCAAAATACACCGCACCTTATCTTCATTAACAATGATGATCTTGAACGAAATATAACAATACCAAAGACGCTCAGATCACAACATAACAGAAATACAGACATGTATGCGCAGGGCTCCTGACCAGCAAAATGAGATCAGTTATAAGAGTGCTTTCACCAAATTCAACATCAATAACAGAAACATACAGTGGGATCAAATTAACAATGTCCTATATTAAACAAGCTGGAAAATCATCTTGAACAACATGGAACCGAACCTTTGCTTAGAACAAAATAATCTCTGTGATAATTGAGGTATGATCAAGGCACATTTTCCTATGGAAAAAAAAGAGATGTAAACTAGAAACTGAGAGAGACACATATTGTAGGCGAAGGCAAAGACTCGCAGAGTTGCTGAAAGGGGCCGGTACATCTGAAATACGGAAGGAGGCACTGGCCAGAGAAATAGAAAATATCGAACTTCAGCTTAAGGAATCATTCAGAAGCAGCCAAGAAACACAGGAAGAAATTAAACCCATTAAATGCTGTGGAGGGCACAGTTAACCGAAAAGTTAGCTTCGCTAGCCGCTAATTCGTTAAATAAAAAATTAGCTCCGTTAATGCTAAACCGCTAAACGGCCGACAAAAATTACCGGAAGCTAAGGATTAAAGCTAACCGTTGACTTTTTCACATGAATTCAGATTCGGTGTAATTTTTTGGTCTTTTTTACTTTTAAGACTTTTAGAACAAACCTGGAGAGCTTCCTAATAAGACATAGAATGCAAAAGTCATATGATCATCAAGTGCCGCTAATGCGAAAATAGCGAGTGTTTCATTTTTTGATGTAACTCGACCGACCGACTAGTGTTGCTGTAATTAAGCCCCATAGCACCCGAACAGATTGAGTTAGCTTATTTGACTGTTTTCTTCATTAGTTCCAGTTACTCATTGTATTCATTTATTTTACTCTGTTTCTGTTCATGTTTGGATATAACTTAATTTAGATTTTGAACCCAATAAACACAAAGAAGAAATTAAAAATCATCCCTAAAGTTGAAACCTTTTAGGCCAACTTATCGCTGCACCAGCTATACAGGTACACACAAATAGTTAAATGAATAAATGAGATCAAACATCAGTTTAAATCCAAGATACAATTTATTTACTGTATAAAATGCATAGCATGAGTATCATGCCAAAATCAGTTGATGGCTCGGCTGATTACTATCCCGAATGGGCCTTCTCCATCACTTAGATGTGATACTGGTTGCCCTTCATGAGCATCAGCCTCTCAAAGTTTCCATTTGATCGGGTGGCTCTCGTGGCTCTCAAGATATCTTTACCTATAGAAAATAGATGCTCAACTGCAGCAGGCCTGGTCACAGACCGGGCCGCAGGGGCGTTGACCCCCGGAACTCCAGGTAAACTCCAGATAAACTGGATGGGATGGCTGTGTTGTACTTAATGAATAGGTCGATCAAGACCTATTCACCCAAGAAGGCGACATCACTCGCAACCCTCTTCGAGCCGGTCTCCAGCCAGGCCTTCACCATGCTCTGTGCCTTCGACTTCAGTGACCTGTGGCTTCTGCTGTCCCGAAGCTGGGTGATGCTGCTGAAGAAGTCATCTTCTTCATCCTCATTAGTGGTGTTTTTGCTCTCTTCAGTGCTTTCTCAATACCAACAATGTATGATTACTTTTTTAGTAGACTCAAAGTTAGCGGAACTTTATTTAGCAGAAGCTAATTGGTCAGCTAACGCTTTCCGAAGAGAGCGGTAATCCGCTAAACAAAAAGTTAGTTCCGCTAACAAATGGTTAGCAGATTAGAGAAACTGTGCCCACCACTGCACATAACATAAGCAAAAGTTATGAGAAAATAATTTAATTAGTTTCTTAGTATAATCAAGAGGGAAAAAGAATTATAAGCAAAATTAGTGACAAAATGCTGGAAAAGTACCCATGAGAAAGAAATAAGTGACAGCCTCTGGCAAATTTAAAAATATAAATAACAGAATCAATACTAAAGACAGGACACCAAGAACATAATTCTGCTTCTGTAACTACAGACTGGTAGTTCATTAGGAAATGACAGTGTCATCTGAGGTCCACATAAGTCAAACAAGATACCACTGAATCATGAGTTAGACAAGCGAGTAGTGATTCTAGTATTATATAAGAATTAGAAAGATATGTTACGCAGCTTCTTGTCTAGTGAGAAATGAACACATCATGCACTCTGTAAAATAAATGCTTCACAATAATAGATGTCAATCTGGGACTGACGACCTCCAGAAGTTATTTTTTTGGCATCGATATTGATCGTTGAAATACCATATCCATAAAGTTTGCTTCTTTCATAATAAAAGATTTAAAACATTTCACAATTTTTTCAATTTTATTTCAGTACACTATTTCATGAGACCTGTTATACATTTAGTCATTTATACATTTATACATTTAGTCATATAATACTCACACACATGTCTGTTTGCAAAGTTGGTGACTGAATGTGAGATTTTTATGGAAAACTTTTGTCTCTGAGTTAGTCGCTACATATTTTTTTACCTGTTCAAAATGTAGAATCATCACCTTGTATACATGAACATGCATTATATATTTATGGACAACCTCGAATGCTCAGATATAATGCTGAAAAATACTTGAACTTACAGCCTTGTTACTGTTCATTTCCTTATTTCATCACTGAAAAATACACAATCATCTCTATTATTTCACCTTTCACACCCCAACTTTCCCTCCTCCTCCATTTCCACCTCCTCTTCATTGTATGGTTCCTCTCATCGCTATTTTGTTAGAATCACCGACTTCTCCCTCTCTTCCTCCCTTCCCACAACCTTTCCCTGCTTTGGCAATTCACTGTAATTCATATTATGATTAACTGTGGTAACTTAAAGTGTTTGTCACTGTGACCTTATTTACTTGTTTCTCTTGAGTAATTTCCTGGGACAAGTGAGTATAAATAAGCCAGAAGTTGAGGACGGTGGTCAGTTGTCTCAGAACATTGTAACAGTCAACATGGTAACTAAACTTTTCACTTTCATTTAATAACTTCAGTCACATATTGTCAAGAATTATGTGCGATACTAATGCCCAATAATAATTGTAAATCACATATATAATATATTTACTTCCTGTTTTCAGATTGGAAAAGTTTGCACCCTGATTTTCCTGTGTGTGATGATTGTGGTGGCCAGCGCCGGCAGGATTGGTGGGGGCTACAGTGGTGGTGGTGGTTTTGGAGGATTTGGTGGAGGTGGCTTCGGCGGAGGTATGATAGAAACAATCGTATTTTTATGATGCAAAATTTCATATTACTTCGAAGTTTAATATGTATTATTAATAATTATAATGTTGTTTCCATTAACACGAATGCAGTTCATTACTCATTCTTAGAAAATGACTAATTCTTAAAGCTAAATAAAAACCGGTTTTAACTAGAACAGTGACATGACACTGCATGAAGTATGTATTTTTGCGAACGAAACAGTCATTTCATTTTTTTTTTTCCTCAATTGACAGGTTTTAGCCGAGGAGGAGGAGGTTTTGGTGGTTACGGTAAGTTCCATGTTTTTAGCTTAAGTTGCACTGTAAATAACTTCCTTCAGACATAAGGTAAATTGTTCTTAAATAAGCTCAGCGGTTCTTTACTTTAAAAAAAAATAATGAAAACAAAAAAATCATTCACAGTTCTGCAGTACAAATTTTTTTTTTTAAGTTATATAAATATCCACAGGAGGTAGTGGAGGCTTCGGTGGTGGATTTGGAGGTGGCTCTGGAAGCAGATATGGTAGTGAGTAAATTTGTTTTTAGTTTTGTTAAGTAAAAAATACATATATCTGAAATAATGAAGATCAAGCAATATTAATTTGATTAAGAGAGTTATTTTACCGTAAGAATAACAATAAACTTTTTTCTCCACAGGATACGGCAAATAAACAAGAGTCTTCGCTTAATGAATAATCAACTAAAATTTTTCCATTTTTTCCAACAACATTATGTAATCAAGTGCAATTATTGCATTGAAACTTAAATATTATGTAATAAATTTTATTCCCTGCATTACATAATTTTTTTTACCAAGGTAATACATGAGACTTAAGTGACTCTCATGAAATATGTCTTCTATGTCATTTGTATTTTCTGTAATAACTACTAACTTTTTTGTATATTTCTTGAGAGAAATTGTTACCTTAATGAGACGTTGTTTGACCCATATGAGTTTACCGCCCAGCGTATTAATAATAATAATAAGAAGAAGAAGACGAGATGAAGACGAATGAGAAGAAAAAGAATGCAATTATTATCATTATTATTGTTATTAATAAATCTGTGAAAGCTACAAGAATAGTACCAAGCCAGGTTTTGCTGTCATTGCATGTAATTTCTGCAAAAAAATGGAGTCATATTACATTTGCAAATGTCCGGCAGTTAACCATTACTGATATTAAAGCAGGAAAATGTTTCTGGGTCTGCCCAATTAACATATACTTGTGGGAGAAACTACATTTTTACTAAAAGACAGAAACACCAACAAAAAATATCCTTTTTGGATATTTTGGCAGTCTTGTCTGACAGTTGAGAAATTAAAGAGAGTCTGTCAACTGGAGCTGCCACCCTGGTACTGCCTTGGATGACAATACCTGTAAGGATATAAAAATGAATGACAGTGTTGATACATTACTAATAATAAATGGTTGTGTTACTGATGCTTGTACAGGTGTAGTAAGTACTGAGGAATCAGGAAAAACTGCACCAGTAGGTAACCCTCCACAAAAAAAAAAATAATTGAAAGCAGAAATCAAATCTGTGCAAATTCTATGCCTTGCATATCAGTAGGCATGGAATATCTGGAAAAACAGGTGGGATGTGCAATTTTGACCATCCAAAAAAATACTGTGCCTCATAACCAAAGGAATATGCAATTATTCATCATGTAAACTATTTCACACTGAAATGTATTATTCTGCAGTTCAGGAGAGACAAAGTTGCAACACATACTGTCAGGCACACCATTTAAAGGGAACAAAAGGGTACAGATCACACAGACTTTGGGAAACAAACCAAGGTAGTGACAACCACTCCGGAGAAAGATTTTTTAGTGCCAGCAAGAAAGTAAAACAGGCAATAAATGACATAGTACACCGCCTAGGATCACTACTGGGAGGGAGGCACAATCAGTGGCTCTCACTTCAG
>NW_027197519.1:0-12500 GCF_038502225.1 Cherax quadricarinatus
TTGTTGATCTTAATTCAAAACACTGCCGCCCCCTCGTGCCCCAGCTCGACCTATACCCCCGCACATCTGTGCAGGCACAGCGGGAACCCAGTTGGTTCCATTCAAAATACAAATACATTTTGACCCAAATCAACACATTAAATACTTATTAGGCACTATAGCTTCAGAAATTAAATAATTTCCACACATTGTTTCAACTCTGTATCTCGTTCTCTCTCTCGTTTACTCTTTCGTTAACTAGTTGGCTCTCATTGACGATGGCGTCTAAGGTTAGCTGTAATAAAAAGAGAAGTAAGCCTCTTGCTTTAAGTGCCAAGTTAGAGGACGATGGTGTGCCATTCTGATTTTATTTAATAAACATCCTGCCACTCACCTCTCACACATTAATATTAAAATTTTAAGGTAAGTAATAAGTGTACTATGTGTGTATCTTACCTTTTATTGTGTTTTTAATGCCTATTTCTATTGCTAACTTAATATAAGTTAGGGTAAACTTGTTGTTTGGCATTTATTGCATATTTTATATGCTCTGATAATAATACTTGTGGAGCTGGGTGGAGGGACAACATTACATTTTCTCTGTTCAGCCATCAGAGAAAACGTGTATGAATCTGCGTTTGGCCCAGCCACTCCACCACTCCGCTTTTGTTTACAATTTTCGGCATGAATTATTCATTACTTCTACCTTCGTTTATGATGGCAACTAAAGGTAGTTGTTAGAAATGATTAAATTCAGTGACCAAGGCATGTCGATGTTAATATGGCTCTGGGCCACAGTGTAGGTAGCCGGTAGGTGTAGCCAAGGCTACACCTACCGGCTACACCTACCGGCTACCTTATACAAATAAATACTACTCACCTCTCTTCCTATATTAAGACTACACATATTTTAAGGTAAATAATGAGTGTACTGTATGTGCATTTTACCTCTCTGGGATGTTTTAAATATCGTATATTAAGTATGAGATGGGGAGCCAGTGCTACCTACACCTGGGCTACCTGCACCTGACTTCCTACAAATAAGTACTACTCACCTCTCTCCCTACATTAAGATTACAAATACTTTAAGATAAGTAATGAATTTACTATGACTGTATTTTACTTTGTGTGTTTTTAATGCCTAGTTCAATTACTAACTTAATATAATTTAGTGTAAACTTGTTGTCTGGCATTTATATGCATTTATATATGGAAAAAATGGAGTTCTGCATTCCGTTGATGTCTGCTTTCCGGCAACAGCCTGTGTGAAAATTTGTGTGGACTGCCTCCAAGTGAGTCGCCTACCCTGGCAAACTCTGTTGACACCGAGCTCTGAGGTGGGTACCTCAGCCTCACAAGTGGCTTATAGGACAGATTTTCACAAATGATTGATGTTGCAAGAAACTCGCCTGCATGCACGTGTAAAGGACTAACTTACTTGGTGTTGCAGCATATATCCTGATCTTCAACCTCCGTAAGCTTAGCCCGTCTGGACTTTCCCTCAGAAACCACGTGCAACCAGGAGCCTTAATTCCTGCAATATTCAATCATAATTAGTGTCCTGCCTGCACCTCAGAAATTCCTATATCCAAGAGGGTATGTATCCCCTAGTATAACTATGCAGACACAGACACTAGCTTCCAGACTGCTCTGGGACACTGGTACTTACTGGGCATGCTCTGCCAGCTGCAACACAGGCCCACAGATCAACTCACTCACAATCTCCCTAGACACTGGCCAGAAATCTACGAGATAAAGGTGGAGGTCTTGTCTTACTGTATGGGCCTGACGGAGGTCATCTACAGTACATCGAGGTGCCTCTACCAGATTTCCCCAGGTCTCAGATGTGAAGACGTGGGGGCGCCGTCTGCTGATCACGGCACGTCTTGTCCAGTTGGTGTCTGTCTTAAGAAGAACGAGCTGGTCTCTCTTCCATACCCTCGTCTCTTCGTTCAAACTAGGGCTGCCAGTTCTCCCTAGCTAACTTATCCTAGTGTTTGCCTACATTATCGGCCTATTACTACCTATGTTAAGGTCTTAGGTCTACATTGTTATTATCTACAGTTGCCTTAGTAAACCTAATATTAATATACTAACAGTAAAACTACCTACTCCTTCCCTGAAGGGTAAATCTATAAATAAATAAGTGCCTACCATCAATCGCCAACTCAGGGAGAGAAATGTGTTTATGTTCGGGGAGAACACTTTTTGTTTGGGCGAGTTATAAGGGCCATCCAGCTCAGCCGTTCCATCATGGCCATGCCGGATCTGTCCTGTGGAACTTTAGGGACCAAATAAATTTCCACATCCTCCCGCCGGCAAAGGTAGGCGCTAAGTCTAAATCAAGTTCACCTTCCGCGAGCCCCCACAGCAGACCCTGGACATGAGTGTCGTCCGGCCACTCTCGTCGAGCAGACTCCGGTCTAACTTCAACCGTCCAGTTTCCCCTGTGTGGACCTCTGGGGGTGTAAACTTGTTGGTTCCGGTGGTCTTAGCACCCTTTCCTTTAACTTTAATGTCTTTCGTATGTCTAGCCTTGACTGAGCAGCTCCGTACTTTCCCACCCAGTGGCCCACACGCCTTGGTAGCCTTTCCTCCCACTGTTACGAGGTTCCCTGGATTTAAAGGCAATCTATCTCCCTCTTTATGTACCCTGTAAAGGTGTTTTCCCAAGGTGGCCGAGTGTTCGTCACTCCCTACCTGGTTCAGCTTCCCTGGCGGTTCATCGTGTATACTGGTATTCATTATCACTACTCCCCCAGCTATCATGGGGACAGCTTCTCCTCTATCTGGCGTGGCAGGGAATTCAGGTATAATCCTGCCGCCTATGATGTACCCTACTGGGGATCTGTATAAACCAATTTCTTCCTTAAACGTCCGTCGTGTAGACAGGAAGTCATCTATATGATTGGCTCCCACCAGGATACCTACATTTCTGACTGTGTCAGTGGTAATTCCCTGGTCTGCCAGCTTCACGTCAAGGTCTTTCAATCGCTTAGCTGCTGCAGCAAGACCTCTCGCTGTAATTGCCCTGGGTAATGTCTCTACCACCAAGGCTGTAATGTCTCTGCGATGTCCACCTAATTTGACTGTGACATCCACCATATCATAAGATTTGGGTGGGACCTGACTTATAGCCCCTCCCAACATCATACTAACTTTCTTTGTGGCCTTCAACTTTAATTTAGCCACCAACTTCTTTGTTATCAAGGATACTTGTGCTCTTGGGTCAAAGAATAATCGGGTTGTTTCGGACCTGTGCCCACTCACAACCTTTGCCATGACTGTAGGTAGGGCAGCACCTCCGTGATTCTCACTCGGATTAGAGACTTCACTCCCACTAATCATGCTGGCTACCATTTCAGGCTCAGACTCACTTTCTATCTCTACCTGAGAGATATCCCTACTAGCCTGGGGTTCCCTTAAATTATTGGGACATAGTGCAGTATGGTGCTTACCTTTGCAATAGACTCGACACTCACTGAGCTGGGTGCCACATTCTCTCGCAAAGTGTTCCCCACAACACTTGAAGCAGAGTCTCAACTCCCTTAGTCTCTGTTGCCTACTGCTCAGTGTTATATACTCCGGGCAACTCGTACTAGAGTGTTTGCCTTCGCAGAACACGCATATTCTGGCATGAGTGCCTCTGAGGTTCTGCTTAGAGGTTCTTACCTTAGACACCTCTTTACCATAGTACACTCCAACGTTAGTCGTACGAGCTTTAGACTGATCTCTCGAGATCTTTGAGCAACTTTCTGGGTTTTTATGTGGCGATGGTGGTGACTCTTCTCTCACACCTATACTCAAATGAGAAACGGGATCTCCCAACCCCTCAACAATTTGTTTTATCGTGAACTTATTCGTCTGATATTTTAAGTGTAACTCATGCACTGTCGTGCTAGCCAGTTTCCTCTGAATCACCTGGCTAAGGACCCATTCTGAATCATCCTCATCATGCAAATCTCTGAAACTATTTGTCAAGCTCATAATTTCAATACGGAACTTCTCTAGGCTTTGACGGTCATGTCGGCAAGCCTCTAGATCCTACAACCGATAAAGTATAGCTACCTTTATCTCCTCAGTGTTGTCAAACATGTCTTCTAATTGGTCTTTGGCATGTTGGTAATTAGTGTCAGTAATCTGGTAGTGCCGGACCAGGTCTAAGGCTTTACCCTTGAGTTGCGACCGCAAATACTGCAACTTGACAGCATCTGACAAATCGTTCCTGTCATCTATCTGGGCTTTAAACTGATCCCAGAAAGCAATGTACTCTGTTAAGGTTCCGTCAAATGTCGGTAAATTCAACTGGGGCAACCTGGGCAACATATTGACAGGTGTGTGGCTGTTTGGGGTACCTGCGGTGTTCAACGCCACCCTTGGAATACTAGCCTTTAATGTACTTAACTTATCTTTGTACATATTCATCTCCTGATGACAATCTACATCATCCTTAGTGAATTCGTCCAGAGCCTGCTGAAGACTACCCTGGGATTCATCATCCTCAATAGCCTGTAGCTCATATGCTGAGAATGCTTGTTCATAGGCTTCCCATTTTTCCCCCCAAACTCTTCAAGCAGTCTTGCAAATCATTGCAGTCTACGTTACTGCGTTGGCAAGTAGCCTTGCA
The DNA here is from genome assembly GCF_038502225.1 of Cherax quadricarinatus. Taxonomy (NCBI): domain Eukaryota; kingdom Metazoa; phylum Arthropoda; class Malacostraca; order Decapoda; family Parastacidae; genus Cherax; species Cherax quadricarinatus. The sequence continues at coordinate 4,607 of NW_027197519.1, forward strand.
CCTGTTACGCGTTCTGTTCAGATGCCCTTTGTATGCCGCTACTGATCGTCTTAATTTTGTTAACACTGAACCAGACTCTCCTGAACCCCCATCTGCCATTGTCGAAGTTTAATGAGGAGTGTGACACTAATTGTACTTTACCCAGTCCACCCCACAGCACGTCACGGTGTTAGGTAAGAATGAACGAGTCTTAAGGCTTCTCAACAAGCTTAACAATTCCCTTTGTTATATTGACTCTACTCTGACTTAAAATGTACACTGTTAGCTCTCAAATCCCAATCAAAATGTGGATCGATGTGAAAGCTTAACCTAGCACTTTCCTGTACAATGCCAGCAAATAATTACAGGACTTAACCTAGTCTCAGGTAAAATTCACAAATCCCACATTAAAATAAATCAAAGACAATGAAAATCACACAATAAAAAGTGCAGTATACAAATTAAAATCACTTGGTTAACACAAATAAATTCAACAAATCAACTTGTGAAACAGTAAATGAATAATGTATGTAGACAGCTTGGCCTAACTGTGCCCAGCTTACTCTGTCTAGCGTGGATGGTTGGATAAGGCAAATCCTAACCTAGCTAGTGTGCTAGAGCTTAAACCTGGCTTTATAACTCCCTGTAAATAATAACTAGGTTAAATCTGTCCTAGCTACTATAACTGTTGTAAATATTGCACAAGCCTAGCCTAACTGTGGCTACCTTGCAAATCCACTAAGTAATTAACCCACAAGTCTCCTACTCTGGATTACTTGTAATCACTGTAAATAATTAAATTCACAAGCTTCTCTAGCCTACCTGGCCTGCCTGTAAATTACTGCAAATAACAACTTCTGTGTATAGTCAGCTTGGCCTAGCTCTGTGCTAAATTTGGGCCTGGGTGTGCTAACTTAACCTAACTCTGTTAAACTGGTTCCTACCTGTGGCCTAGCTATGTTAATTTTAACCTAGCTATTCCACATCACGGTTTTCGAAGGACCACTTTTGTGAAAATTTGTGTGGACTGCCTCCAAGTGAGTCGCCTACCCTGGCAAACTCTGTTGACACCGAGCTCTGAGGTGGGTACCTCAGCCTCACAAGTGGCTTATAGGACAGATTTTTACAAATGATTGATGTTGCAAGAAACTCGCCTGCATGCACGTGTAAAGGACTAACTTACTTGGTGTTGCAGCATATATCCTGATCTTCAACCTCCCTAAGCTTAGCCCCTCTGGACTTTCCCTCAGAAACCACGTGCAACCGGGAGCCTTAATTCCTGCAATATTCAATCGTAATTAGTGTCCTGCCTGCACCTCAGAAATTCCTATATCCAAGAGGGTATGTATCCCCTAGTATAACTATGCAGACACGGACACTAGCTTCCAGACTGCTCTGGGACACTGGTACTTACTGGGCATGCTCTGCCAGCTGCAACACAGGCCCACAGATCAACTCACTCACAATCTCCCTAGACACTGGCCAGAAATCTACGAGATAAAGGTGGAGGTCTTATCTTACTGTATGGGCCTGACGGAGGTCATCTACGGTACATCGAGGTGCCTCTACCAGATTTCCCCAGGTCTCAGATGTGAAGACACATGGGGGGCGCCGTCTGCTGATCACGGCACGTCTTGTCCAGTTGGTGTCTGTCTTAAGAAGAACGAGCTGGTCTCTCTTCCATACCCTCGTCTCTTCGTTCAAACTAGGGCTGCCGGTTCTCCCTAGCTAACTTATCCTAGTGTTTGCCTACATTATCGGCCTATTACTACCTATGTTAAGGTCTTAGGTCTACATTATTATTATCTACAGTTGCCTTAGTAAACTTAATATTAATATACTAACAGTAAAACTACCTACTCCTTCCCTGAAGGGTAAATCTATAAATAAATAAGTGCTTACCATCAATCGCCAACCCAGGGAGAGAAATGTGTTTATGTTCGGGGAGAACGCTTTTTGTTTGGGTGAGTTATAAGGGCCATCCAGCTCAGCCGTTCCATCATGGCCATGCCGGATCTGTCCTGTGGAACTTTAGGGACCAAATAAATTTCCACAGCCTGGAACCTAACCCACCGTATAAGTGGGGCCCTACTGTACATATATGAGATACAATTTATGAGATACAATTTATGAGATACAATTATTCAGTATTTATTTAGTTGTGGGTGAGTAAGTGATTTATGAGAAGAGACTTGAATTTATAAACAGAGTTTCTTTTATATTCACAGGTATGAATTCCAGATTTTAGGGCCTTTTATGTGCATTGAGTTTTTGCATAGCCTATTTATTACTGCATACTTATTACTGCACCCACTACATACATAGAACACTTAACTCTGATATAAACCCTCCCCTCAAACGTCTCCTTACCAACCTCAGCAGAACACTGGACCATAACACAAGGCACAGATCACTCTTTGATGTTCCTCGAGTCCATCTCACACTATGCAAAATCTCAATGCACATAAAAGGCCCTAAAATCTAGAATTCATTACCAGTGAATATAAAAGAAACACTGTTTATAAATTCAAGTCTCTTCTCAAAAATCACTTACTCACCCACAATTAAATAAATACTGAATAATTGTATCTCATAAATTGTATCTCATAAATGTTTCTCATTATTGTATCTCATAAATGTCTAACCTGTGACCCAGTCAAACTTTGTTATTATTTAATTACTTTTCCTAACAAAATATTCCATTCTACTGAATGCACAGCAACACAGTAAACGACCATATGACCTGTCTTTGTAATACTCATTTGTGCTAAATTGTTATCTGTTTACAATAATGTTTTTACCACTGAATATATAATTGCTTAGTTAATCTTAAGTTAATTTTAAGCCTGCCCATAATGCTCTGCATACAAGGGGCTTTGGCATGTTGCACTTTAATAACTGTATTCCTTTGTACTTCTCTTTACTTAGGGCATAGGTTATAGGACATTCTGGCAAGTTGACACTACCAGTGGCATTCTCCCATTCCACTATGTCAACAATACTTAAAGATAACAGTAATATACGATACTATATGAGATGTAAAATTTACAGTACAGTCCACTGTATACATAATACATGTATACAGTACATAAATGATTAAAATACAGTGGAACCTCTACTTGCAAGTTTAATCCATTCCATGACCTTGCTTGCAACTGGATTTGCTCATTTGCAGAGTCAATTTTCCTCATTTAAATTAACTGAAATGCAATTAATCCATTCCAGTGGAATTCTGTGCTTCAATAATTTCACTAATATCAACTCGACGGCTTATTTATGTATCTCACTTCATCTAATATGACATAATAAACAATATAAATAACATAGAAACCTGATATATATACTCTAAAATGAATAAAATATGTCATTCATGTAGTGGTATGAGCGGTGTTGGTGGTGGACGAGAGTTTGGAGACCGGGCAAAATACTTCTTGAATAATTTTGCTAATATCATTTATACAGCTTATTTATCTATAACAATTAATCTAATATGACATTATAAACAATATAAATAACATAGAAACCTGACATATATTCTAGAATGAATAAAATATGTCATTATATATGTGGCAGCGGCTGCGGCAGCCGACGAGAGTTTGTCTGGAGACAAGACAAAATATCCCTTGAATATTTTGCTATCAACTCTACGGCTTATTTATCTATCAAAGTTCATCTAATATGATGTAATAAACAATATAAATAACACAGAAACCTCATATATACTCTAGAATGAATAAAATATGCCATTATGTAACAGGTGGAGGCAGCCACAACCACTCCCTCTATGTTATGGTAAACACTGCCATCCAGTGACAGCCTTTTGAAGCCGTCTATTATTATAATTATTATTATGTAGTACATTATTATATATGTATTATTATACGTATTATATTATCATTCTTATTGTATTATGTTATTATACATATTATTATTATTATTATTATGCATTTTATTGTATATATTATTATTATTATTATTATTATTATTATTATTATTATTATTATTATTACAATGTAAATTTGTAATTTTTATTCACACAAAAAATATAAGATTTACTGTTATGTCTTATTGCAATACACCTACCATCCGACTTACGACCTGCTCGACATACGTCCACTCGACTTACGACTGGAGATTGTGGCAAGAAAGGCTCATACTCACAAACTTTATTTGTTTTCACTGTTGCATATAAACCTGTCTGTATCTGTCTGCCTATATATCTGTGTGTCTGTTTATCTGTCTGTCTACCTGTGTGTCTGTCTGTCTACCTGTCTATGTCTACCTGTGTGTCTGTCTTTCTGTCTACCTGTGTGTCTTTGTCTACCTGTGTCTGTCTACCTGTGTGTGTCTTTCTGTCTACCTATGTGTCTGTCTACTTGTGTGTGTCTTTATGTCTACCTGTGTGTCTGTCTACCTGTGTACTCACCTATTTGTACTCACCTATTTGTGGTTGCAGGGGTCGATTCACAGCTCCTGGCCCCGCCTCTTCGCTGATTGCTACTAGGTCCTCTCTCTCCCTGCCCCATGAGCTCTATCATACCTTGCCTTAAAACTATGTATGGTTCCTGCCTCCACTACATCCCTTTCTAGGCTATTCCATGGCCTGACTACTCTATGACTGAAGAAATACTTCCTAACATCCCTTTGATTCATCTGAGTCTTCAACTTCCAATTGTGACCTCTTGTGTCTGTGTCCCATCTCTGGAACATCCCGTCTTTGTCCACCTTGTCTATTCCGCGCAGTATTTTATATGTCGTTATCATGTCTCCCCTGACCCTCCTGTCCTCCAGTGTCGTCAGGCCGATTTCCCTCAACCTTTCTTCGTAGGACAATCCCCGTAGCTCTGGGACTAGTCTTGTTGCAAATCTTTGCACTTTCTCTAATTTCTTGACGTGCTTGACTAGGTGTGGATTCCAAACTCGTGCTGCATACTCCAGTATGGGCCTGACGTAGATGGTATACAGAGTCTTAAACGAATCCTTACTTAGGTATCGGAACGCTATCCGTAGGTTTGCCAGGCGCCCGTATGCTGCATCAGTTATCTGATTGATGTGTGCCTCAGGAGATATGCTCGGTGTTATACTCACCCCCAGATCTTTTTCCTTGAGTGAGGTTTGCAGTCTTTGGCCATCTAAACTATATTGTGTCTGCGGTCTTCTTTGCCCTTCCCCAATCTTCACGACTTTGCATTTGGCAGGGTTAAATTCAAGGAGCCAGTTGCTGGACCAGGCTTGTAGCCTGTCCAGGTCTCTTTGTAGTTCTGCCTGATCCTCGTCTGATTTGATTCTTCTCATTAACTTTGCATCATCTGCAAACAAGGACACTTCTGAGTCTATCCCTTCCGTTATGTCGTTCACATATACCAAGAACAGAACAGGTCCTAGGACTGACCCCTGTGGAACCCCGCTTGTCACAAGCACCCACTCTGACACCTCGTCGCGTACCATGACTCGTTGTTGCCTCCCTGTCAGATATTCTCTGATCCATTGCAGTGCCTTCCCTGTTATGTGTGCCTGATCCTCTAGCTTTTGCAGTAACATCTTGTGAGGAACTGTGTCGAAGGCCTTCTTGCAGTCCAAAAATATGCAGTCGATCCACCCTTCTCTCTCTTGTCTTACTTCTGTCACCTTGTCATAAAACTCTAGTAGGTTTGTGACACAGGATTTTCCTTCCCTGAAACCGTGCTGGTTGTCAATTATACCCTTGTTTCTTTCCAGGTGCCCCACCACTCTCCTCCTGATGATCTTCTCCATGACCTTGCATACTATACATGTTAGTGATACAGGTCTGTAGTTTAGTGCCTCATGTCTGTCTCCCTTTTTAAAAATTGGGACTACATTTGCCATTTTCCATACCTCAGGGAGTTGCCCAGTTTCAAATGATGTGTTGAAGATCTTTGTTAATGGCTCACACAATATCTCTGCTCCCTCTTTAAGGACCCATGGAGAGATGTTGTCTGGTCCCACCGCCTTTGAGGTGTCAAGTTCGCGTAGCAGCTTCTTCACCTCCTCCTTGGTTATATGTACCTCATCCAGCACTTGCTGGTGTGCCCCCCAGTTCTGATTTCTTGGAGTCCTACTGGTTTCCACTGTAAATACCTCTTTAAATCTTGTGTTGAGCTCCTGACAAACCTCTCGGTCATTTCTTGTGAATTCCCCATCACCCTTCCTCAGTCTGATTACCTGGTCCTTGACTGTTGTTTTCCTCCTGATGTGGCTGTACAACAGCTTCGGGTCAGTCTTTACTTTTGATGCTATGTCATTTTCATATTGTCTCTGAGCCTCCCTTCTTATCTGTGCATATTCGTTTCTGGCTCTTCGGCTGATTTCTTTATTTTCCTGAGTTCTCTGTCTTCTGTACCTTTTCCATTCTCTAGTACACCTAGTTTTTGCCTCCCTACACCTTTGGGTGAACCAAGGACTTGTTCTGTTCTTCCCATTATTTCTGTTTCCCTTGGGAACAAACCTCTCCTCTGCCTCCTTGCATTTTGTTGCTACATAGTCCATCATTTCTTGTACTTGTTTTCCTGTCAGTTCCCTCTCCCACTGAATGTCTTGAAGGAAGTTCCTCATGCCTGAGTAGTTCCCCCTTTTGTAGTTTGGTTTTTCCCAGCCTATTCCTGCTACTCTCTCCACTTGGAGCTCAACTATGTAGTCGAAGCACAGAACCACATGATCACTAGCTCCCAGGGGCCTTTCATACATGATACCCTCGATGTCCGAACTACTCATGGTGAATACAAGGTCCAACCTTGCTGGTTCATCCTCTCCTCTCTCTCTGGTAGTGTCTCTAACATGTTGATGCATGAGGTTTTCCAGTACCACATCCATCATCTTGGCTCTCCATGTTTTGGGACCCCCATGGGGCTCCAGGTTTTCCCAGTCAATCTCCTTGTGGCTGAAATCACCCATAACTAGTAACTTTGCTCCCCCCATGTGTGCTCTCCTGGCCACCTCGGCTAGTGTGTCTATCATTGCTCTGTTGCTCTCATCGTATTCTTCTCTTGGCCTCCTGCAGTTCTGTGGTGGGTTGTACATTACTGCAATTATCACCTTATGTCCCTCAGACTGGATTGTTCCTACTAAGTAGTCCCTTTCGCCCGTGCCATCCATTCCTTCCATTTTCTCAAAACCCCACTGGTTTTTAATGAGCAGTGCAACTCCTCCTCCCCCTCTCCTCCCTCTGTCTTTCCTGAGGATTTGATATCCGGATGGAAAGATTGAATCTGTTATTATTCTGGTGAGTTTTGTTTCTGTGAGTGCTATTATGTCTTGGGATGTCTCTTTGATTCTTTTGTGCCACTCCTCATACTTGTTTGTTATTCCATCTGCATTTGTATACCACACCTTGAACTTCTTTTCTAAGACTGTGGTCTGGGAGGTATATTGGGGTTGGGGAAGTGGGAGACCTGGTAAGGAACTATGGGTTGTTGCTGTGGAGGTGGAGTTTGTAATGTAGTGGGTGGGGGCATTGGATGTGGCATGGGTGTTTTGATTTAGAGTGTTTGGTTGCACTCGGGTTGACCTGGTTGGGAGGCTTCTATAGGAAGTTGTGAGGGAGGCTGTATTTGATCTTCTTCCTGGGTCTGGGATCTCCTGTCTGTCTTCTCCATCCCCTCTCTTTCCTCCTTTCGCCTTTGTACCATCTCTCTCAGTTTCTGCCTTTCTTCTTGTGTTCTGTCGCGGTCGAGATACACCTTCCTGTATGCCGGCATGTCCCTTAATCGTGCTTTCTCCTGCAGGATCCTGGTCCGAGTCGCTTCTGCCTTGAAGGTCACTCTCACTGGCCGGGTTCTTTTTCTTACAAACCCCCCTATTCTCCAAAAATTTTCCAGCTGGGTCATGTCGTCTTCTCCTATTGCTTTCATGATGCTTTCAATTGCTTTTTTTCCCCTTGTTTTCTTGCTTCATATGT
>NW_027197519.1:17500-60019 GCF_038502225.1 Cherax quadricarinatus
CATGCTAGAACATATATACACTGCAATAGAGAAAAAAGAAGTCCAACTGGGGATCATCATTGACTTATGTAAAGCTTCTGATACAGTTGACCATGACTTGCTAAACATAAAATTGTCACACTGTGGTATAAGAGGGCACTCCCTCAACTACCTAAAGTCATACCTCAGCAACAGAAGCCAATATGTGTACACAAATGTGGCAAACTCTTCCGCACAGCCAATTACAGTTGGTGTCCCACAGGGAAGTGTCCTAGGCCCTCTTCTCTTTCTCATATACATAAATGACCTACCAAATGCATTGCAACTACTCAAACCAACACTATTTGCAGATGACACTATGTACGTCTTCTCTCACTCGAGCCCAGACACGCTAGCCAATACTGTAAATACCAAATTATGGAAAATATATACCTGGATGAGGACTAACAAACTTACTCTCAACATTGACAAACCTACTTCATTCAGTTTGGTAACAGAGCTAAAGATGTCCCTCTTAGCATAATGATAAATGGATCACCTATCACAAAACTCATAGAGGGAAAATTCTTAGGAATCCACCTTGATAATAGACTCAAATTTCAAACACATATACGGTACAACAAATTTCCAAAAAAATTTCCAAGACCGTAGGCATACTATCGAATATACGGTACTATGTTCCACAGTCAGCCCTCCCGGCCCTGTATCACTCACTTATTTACCCCTAACTCACCTATGGAATTTGTGCATGGGGGCTCAACAACAATAAACCATCTCAGACCATTAATTACCAAACAATTGGGTGCAGTCAGAATGATAACAAATTCCCACTACAGGTAGCACACTCCACCAATACCTGGAGTTTACCTGGAGAGAATTCTGGGGGTCAACGCTCCCGCGGCCCGGTCTGTGACCAGGCCTCCTGGTGGATCAGAGCCTGATCAACCAGGCTGTTGCTGCTGGCTGCACGCAAACCAACGTGCGAGCCACAGCCCGGCTGGTCAAGAACCGAATTTAGGTGCTTGTCCAGTGCCAGCTTGAAGACTGCCAGGGGTCTGTTGGTAATCCCCCTTATGTATGCTGGGAGGCAGTTGAACAGTCTCGGGCCCCTGATACTTATTGTATGGTCTCTTAACGTGCTAGTGACATCCCTGCTTTTCATTGGGGGATGTTGCATTGTCTGCCGAGTCTTTTGCTTTAGCAGTGAGTGATTTTTGTGTGCAAGTTCGGTACTAGTCCCTCTAGGATTTTCCAGGTGTATATAATCATGTATCTCTCCTGCCTGCGTTCCAGGGAATACAGGTTTAGGAACCTCAAGGTCTCCCAGTAATTGAGGTGTTTTATCTCCGTTATGCGCACCATGAAGGTTCTCTGTACATTTTCTAGGTCAGCAATTTCACCTGCCTTGAAAGGTGCTGTTAGTGTGCAGCAATATTCTAGCCTAGATAGAACAAGTGACCTGAAGAGTGTCATCATGGGTTTGGCCTCCCTAGTTTTGAAGGTTCTCATTATCCATCCTGTCATTTTTCTAGCAGATGCGATTGATACAATGTTATGGTCCTTGAAGCTGAGATCCTCCGACATGATCACTCCCAGGTCTTTGACGTTGGTGTTTTGCTCTATTTTGTGGCCAGAATTTGTTTTGTACTCTGATGAAGATTTAATTTCCTCGTGTTTACCATATCTGAGTAATTGAAATTTCTCATCGTTGAACTTCATATTGTTTTCTGCAGCCCACTGAAAGATTTGGATGATGTCCGCCTGGAGCCTTGCAGTGTCTGCAATGGAAGACACTGTCATGCAGATTCGGGTGTCATCTGCAATGGAAGACACGGTGCTGTGGCTGACATCCTTGGCTATGTCAGATATGAGGATGAGGAACAAGATGTGAGCGAGTACTGCGCCTTGTGGAACAGAGCTTTTACCAGTAGCTGCCTCAGACTTTACTCTGTTGACTACTACTCTCTGTGTTCTGTAAGGAAATTATAGATCCATCGACCGACTTTTCCTGTTATTCCTTTAGCACGCATTTTGTGTGCTATTACGCCATGGTGACACTTGTTGAAGGCTTTTGCAAAGTCTGTATATATTACATCTGCATTCTTTTTGTCTTATAGTGCTTCTAGGACCTTGTCGTAGTGATCCAATAGTTGAGACAGACAGGAGTGACCTGTTCTAAACCCATGTTGCCCTGGGTTGTGTAACTGATGGGTTTCTAGATGGGTAGTGATCTTGCTTCTTAGGACCCTTTCAAAGATTTTTATGATATGAGATGTTAGTGCTATCGGGCTGTAGTTCTTTGCTGTTGCTTTACTGCCCCCTTTGTGGAGTGGGGCTATGTCTGTTGTTTTTAGTAACTGTGGGACAACCCCCGTGTCCATGCTCCCTCTAAATAGGATGGTAAAGACTCGTGATAGGGGCTTCTTGCAGTTCTTGATGAACACGGAGTTCCATGAGTCTGGCCCTGGGGCAGAGTGCATGGGCATGTCATTTATCGCCTGTTCGAAGTCATTTGGCGTCAGGATAACATTGGATAGGCTTGTGTTAACCAAATTCTGTGGCTCTCTCATAAAAATTCATTTTGATCTTCGACTCTCAGTCTGGTTAGCGGCTTGCTAAAAACTGAGTCATATTGGGACTTGAGTAGCTCACTCATTTCCTTGCTGTCATCTGTGTAGGACCCATCTTGTTTAAGTAGGGGCCCAATACTGGACGTTGTTCTCTACTTTGATTTGGCATAGGAGAAGAAATACTTTGGGTTTCTATTGATTTCATTTATGGCTTTTAGTTCTTCCCGCGATTCCTGACTCCCATAAGATTCCTTTAGCTGAAGTTCGATGCTTGCTATTTCTCTGACCAGTGTCTCCCTACGCATTTCAGATATATTGACCTCTTTTAGCCGCTCTGTTATTCTTTTCCGTCGCCTGTAAAGGGAGCGACTGTCTCTTTCTATTTTGCATCTACTCCTCCTTTTTCTTAGAAGAATAAACCTTGTGCATACATCGAGTGCCACCAAGTTAATCTGTTCTAGGCATAAGTTGGGGTCTGTGTTGCTTAGTATATCTTCCCAGCTTATATCGGTTAGGACTTGGTTTACTTGGTCCCACTGTAGTGATACTGCTCCTGTAGGGGGCAGCAACAGGATAATACTGCACCACCTCTCGGGGCCCTTAACAACAACAACAGTTTGGTGTGTGTCATGGGCGTCAACACATGGTGTGTGATTCTCTTCTTTTATATCAATATATTAGTGATGCAGATTACATGGTGAGTTTAAATATGTGGCCTGTAGTTATAACTTTTCTCTTGACATATGCAAGACATCACCATCCCTGTAGAAGCAGTTATTAGATGTACTAGTCATTATATTTTGTTGTTGCAGAAGTACTATGAAGATTCTATGTTCAATAAAGCCTAGAGATAAGGCCTGTGTTTCTATCACAACAATTTACTGAACATAGAATCCTGGGCTACCTGGTGGTGATCCTGCACTAGACTACATCACAACATGGAGCGTTTACTGAAGCCTGAGAGGCTAGACTGTGACCCCAGCTTATCAACCGCTGCTCAGAAATGGAAGCACTGGTTTAAGACTTTCGAAAACTTCTTGGTGGCCCTTCCTAAAAAAGATCTAGATAAACTAAGTCTGCTTATCAATTTTGTGTCACCTAAGATATATGAGGCTATTTCTGAGTGTAATACCTATGAAGATGCTATCAAAACCCTCAAGTCTCGGTATATTAAACCTACAAATGAAATCTTTGCACGCTATCGCCTTGCAACTCGCCGCCAGCAGACTGATGAATCCTTAGAGGAATACCTTCAAGCACTGAAAATTTTAGGTAAGGACTGTCACTTCCAAGCAGTGACAGCTGCTCAGTATTGTGAAGAGTCCATCAGGGATGCTTTTATCAGTGGCCTGCCATCAGCAATAATAAGGCAGCGTTTATTGGAGAATAAAACTCTCGACTTAGCCACTGCCTTCGACCAGGCAAGAGCTTTAGATTCAGCCCAGAAGAATTCTGAAGTATACAGTACCACTCAGCCTTCTCGAGTTGTAAGTGCTGCAATTCCTGACCAAGACTCTTGCAATGAAGTTACTGTGGAACCTGCCTCAGTGACAGCAGCAGCAGGTACGGTGTGTTTCTTTTGTGGTTTTTCAAGACATCCACGTCCAAAGTGTCCTGCTCGTGAAGCAATGTGCCATAAATGCCACAAGAAAGGTCACTTTGCTAAAGTATGTCGTGCTAATGCATCAACAAGAGCTAGTGCCTCCACATATTCCAGTGATCATGCGACTCTAGCAACAGTGACTTCTGCAGCTACTCCAAATTCACTGTCAAAGGCAGTTGTGAAAGTATTCATCAAAGGAACATAAGTAGATGGTCTTATTGATAGTGGCAGCTCAGAGAGTTTCATCAACCTTGACTTAGTTAAACGCCACTCCTTGACTGTACATCACTCATCAGGTACCATTTCCATGGCATCAACATCTCTCTCTATTCATACCTTAGGGTTTTGTAAGGTAAATCTCAGAGTTAATGGAAAGGATTATCAAGATGTACATTTAGCTATTCTGCCACAACTGTGCTCTGATGTTATCCTTGGTCAGGACTTTCAGAAGCTGCATGTTAGTGTCACCTTAACATATGGAGGTGAACTACCTCCTCTTGTTGTCTGTGGACTTAGCACATGTATATTATAATATTTTTCCTAAAGCCCATAAAATTTCGTAGAAATTCAAAAATAATTTCTAATATTTCATATATTTTTTTAAAAACACATGAAGCATTGAAAAAATCGAAAAATATGGTAAAATGATGTTTCACTGCATATTTCGACGATTTTGAGCATTTAGAACACTTTTCAGACAAACCTTATTTTTTAGCTAAAATTCATGGATTTTCAAACTTTTTTATCAGAATTACTGATGGAATTGAATTTTATGCAGAAAGTAACTTAAATATGACATTTTTGTGTAATATTGTGACAATACATATTTCAAGTGTGAAAATCCATGTATTTTAGCTAAAAAATCAGGTTTGTCTGAAAAGTGTTCTAAATGATCCAAATCGTCGAAATATGCAGTAAAACATCATCTTACCATATTTTTTCGATTTTTTCAATGCTTCATGTGTTTTTAAAAAATATATGAAATATTAAAAATTATTTTTGAATTTCTACGAAATTTTATGGGCTATAGGAAAAATATTATAATATACTTTCAAATGTTAAAAAATGCTCGAAAATATAAATTCCATCAGTATATATTTTTTAAAAATAACTGAAGCATTGAAAAAATAGAGAAATATGGTAAAATGATGTTTTACTGCATATTTCGACGATTTAGAGCATTCAGAACACTTTTCAGATAAACCTGAGATTTTAGCTAATATTAAGGGATTTTCAAACTTTTTTTATCAGAATTACTGATGGAATTGAATTTTATGCTGAAAGTAACTTAAATATGACATTTTTGTGTAGTACATTTTTTGTGTCAATACATATTTCAAGTGTGAAAATCAATGCATTTTAGCTAAAAAATCCGATTTGTGTGAAAAGTGTTCTAAATGCTCTAAATCGTCGAAATATGCAGCAAAACATCATTTTACCATATTTTTCTATTTTTTCAATGCTTCAGGTATTTTTAAAAAAATATATGAAATATTCAGAATTATTTTTGAATTTCTTCGAAATTTTATGGCATTTTGAAAAATATGTAATATACTTTCAAATGTTTTTCGATTTTTTCAATGCTTCAGGTGTTTTTTAAAAAATATATGAAATATTCAAAATTGTTTTTGAATTTCTTCGTAATTTTCTGGGCTTTTTGAAATATATGTAATATACTTTCAAATGTTGAAAAATGCTCGAAAATATCAATTCCATCAGTATATATTTTTCAAAAATACCTGAAGCATTGAAAAAATTGAAAAACATGGTAAAATGATTTTTATTGCATATTTGCAGCATTTAGAACACTTTTCAGACAAACCTGATTTTTTAGCTATAATTCATGGATTTTCAAAGTTTTCTATTAGAATTACTGATGGAATTGAAATTTTTGAGCATTTTGAACATTTTAAAGTATACTACATATTTTTAAAAAGCCCATAAAATTTCGACGAAATTGAAAAATAATTTTGAGTATTTCATATATTTTTTAAAAACACCTGAAGCATTGAAAAAATCGAAAAATATGGTAAAAATCATGTGTTACTGCATATTTCGACGATTTGGAGCATTTAGAACACTTTTCACACAAACCTGATTTTTTGGCACTTGAAATATGAATTGACACAATATTACACAAAAATGTCATATTTAAGTTACTTTCAGCATAAAATTAAATTCCGTCAGTAATTCTGATAAAAGCGTTTGAAAATCCATGTATTTTAGCTAAAAAATCAGGTTTGTGTGAAAAGTGTTCTAAATGTTCTAAACCGTCGAAATATGCAGTAAAACATCATTTTACCATATTTATCGATTTTTTCAAAGCTTCAGGTATTTTTAAAAAATATATGAAATATTCAAAATTGTTATTGAATTTCTTCAAAATTTTATGGGCTTTTTGAAAAATATGTTATAATATACTTTCAAATGTTGAAAAATGCTCGAAAATATAAATTCCATCAGTACATATTTTTTTTTAAATAACTGAAGCATTGAAAAAATCGAAAATTATTGTAAAATGATTTTTACTGCATATTTCGACGATTTTGAGCATTTAGAACACTTTTTAGACAAATCTGATTTTTTAATTAAAATTCATGGATTTTCAAAGTTTTTTATCAGAATTACTGACGGAATTGAAATTTTCGAGCATTTTCAACATTTTAAAGTATATTACATATTTTTCAAAAAGCCCATAAAATTATGAAGAAATTCAAAAATAATTTTGAATATTTCATGTATTTTTTAAAAAATACCTGAAGCATTGAAAAAATCGAAAAATATGGGAAAATGATGTTTTACTGCACATTTCGACGATTTAGACCATTTAGAACACTTTTCAGACAAATCTGATTTTTTAGCTAAAATTCATGGATTTTCAAAGTTTTTGATCGGAATTACTGATGGAATTGAAATTTTCGAGCATTTTCAACATTTTAAAGTATATTACATATTTTTCAAAAAGCCCATAAAATTTCGAAGAAATTCAAAAATAATTTTGAATAATTCATATGTTTTTTTAAAAACACCTGAAGCATTGAAAAAAATAAAAAAAATATGGTAAAATGATGTTTTACTGCATATTTCGACGATTTGGAGCATTTAGAACACTTTTCAGACAAACCTGATTTTTTAGCTAAAATTCATGGATTTTCACACTTGAAATATGTATTGACACAATATTACACAAAAATGTCATATTTAAGTTACTTTCAGCATGAAATTCAATTCCATCAGTAATTCTTATAAAAAAGTTTGAAAATCCATGAATTTTAGCTAAAAAATCAGGTTTGTCTGAAAAGTGTTCTAAATGCTCTAAATTGTCGAAATATGCAGTAAAACATCATTTTACAAAATTTTTCGATTTTTTCAATGCTTCAGAAATTTTTAAAAAAATGTATGAAATATTCAAAATTATTTTTGTATTTCTTTGAAATTTTATGGGCTTTTTGAATATATAACAATGGTTATAAATGACCATAATTTTGAAAGGGGTGGACCGGTAAGCCAGCGGAAGGCCTCGGTCAGATGACCTAAAGCTCCAAAGGCGGGTCATTATCTGACTAAGACCCGCGTCAGGAAACATTTGTCCTGTTTCCTGACGAACCTTACCTAACCTAACCTAATGGGCTTTTTGAAAAATATGTAATATACTTTCAAATGTTGAAAAATGCTCGAAAATATCAATTCAATCAGTATATATTTTTTAAAAATACCTGAAGCATTGAAAAAATCGAAAACTATGGTAAAATGATTTTTACTGCATATTTCGATGATTTTGAGCATTTAGAACACTTTTCAGACAAACATTATTTTTTAGCTAAAATTCATGGATTTTCAAAGTTTTCTATGAGAATTACTGATGGAGTTGTAATTTTCGAGCATTTTCAACATTTTAAAGTATATTACATATTTTTCAAAAAGCCCATAAAATTTCGAAGAAATTCAAAAATAATTTTGAATGTTTCATGTATTTTTTAAAAATACCTGAAGCATTGAAAAAATCGAAAAATATGGTAAAATGATGTTTTACTGCATATTTCGACGATTTAGAGCATTTAGAACACTTTCAGACAAACCTCATTTTTTAGCAAAAATTCATGGATTTTCAAAGTTTTTTATCAGAATTACTGATGGAATTGAAATTTTCGAGCATTTTCAACATTCTAAAGAATATTACATATTTTTCAAAAAGCCCATAAAATTTCGAAGAAATTCAAAAATAATTTTGAATACATATATTTTTTAAAAAAACCTGAAGCATTGAAAAAATCGAAAAATATGGTAAAATGATGTTTTGCTGCATATTTCGACGATTTGGAGCATTTAGAACACTTTTCACAGAAACCTGATTTTTTAGCTAAAATACATGGATTTTTACAATTGAAATATATATTGACACAATGCTACTCAAAAATGTCAAATTTAAGTTACTTTCAGCATAAAATTCAATTCCATCAGTAATTCTGATAAAAAAGTTTGAAAATCCATTAATTTTAGCTAAAAAATTAGGTTTGTCTGAAAAGTGTTCTAAATGTTCTAAATTGTTGAAATATGCAGTAAAACATCTTTTTACCATATTTATCGATTTTTTCAAAGCTTCAGGTATTTTTAAAAAATATTTGAAATATTCAAAATTATTATTGAATTTCTTCGGAATTTTATGGGCTTTTTGAAAAATATGTAATATACTTTCAAATGTTGAAAAATGCTCGAAAATATCAATTCCATCTGTATATTTTTTTTTAAATAACTGAAGCATTGAAAAAATCGAAAAATATGGTAAAATGATTTTTTCTGCATATTTCGACGATTTCGAGCATTTAGAACACTTTTCGGAGAAATCTGATATTTTAATTAAAATTCATGGATTTTCAAAGTTTTTTTTATCAGAATTACTGACGGAATTGAAATTCTCGAGCATTTTCAACATTTTAAAGTATATTACATATTTTTCAAAAAGCCTATAAAATTTCGAAGAAATTAAAAAATAATTTTGAATATTTCTTATGTTTTTTTAAAAACATCTGAAGCATTGAAAACAATCGAAAAATATGGTAAAATGACGTTTTACTGCAAATTTCGACGATTTGCAGCTTTTAGAACACTTTTCAGACAAACCTGATTTTTTAGCTAAAATACATGGATTTTCACACTTGAAATATGTATTGACACTATATTACACAAAAATGTCATATTTAAGTTACTTTCAGCATGAAATTCAATTCCATCAGTAATTCTTATAAAAAAGTTTGAAAATCCATGAATTTTAGCTAAAAAATCAGGTTTGTGTGAAAAGTGTTATAAATGCTCGAAATCGTCGAAATATGCAGCAAAACATCATTTTACCATATTTTTCGATTTTTCTCAATGCTTCAGGTATTTTTAAAAAAATATATGAAATATTCAAAATTATTTTTTAATTTCTTTGAAATTTTATGGGCTTTTTTTAAAAATATGTAGTATACTTTCAAATGTTGAAAAATGGTCGAAAATATCAATTCCATCAGAATATACTTTTTTAAAAATACCTGAAGCATTGAAAAAATCGAAAAATATTGTAAAATGATTTGTACTGCAAATTTTGACGATTTGGAGCATTTTGAACACTTTTCAGACAATCCTGATTTTTCAGCTAAAATTCATGAATTTTCAAAGTTTTCTATTAGAATTACTGATGGAAATGAAATTTTCGAACATTTTTAACATTTTAAAGTATATTACATATTTTTCAGAAAGCCCATAAAATTTCGAAGAAATTCAAAAATAATTTTGAATATTTCATGTATTTTTTAAAAATACCTGAAGCATTGAAAAAATCGAAAAATATGGTAAAATGATGTTTTACTGCATATTTCGACGATTTAGAGTGTTTAGAACACTTCACACAAACCTGATTTTTTAGCTAAAATACATGGATTTTTACAATTGAAATATATATTGACACAATGCTACTCAAAAATGTCAAGTTTAAGTTACTTTCAGCATAAAATTCAATTCCATCAGTAATTCTGATTAAAAAGTTTGAAAATCCACTAATTTTAGCTAAAAAATTAGGTTTGTCTGAAAAGTGTTCTAAATGTTCTAAATCGTTGAAATATGCAGTAAAACATCATTTTACCATATTTATCGATTTTTTCAAAGCTTCAGGCATTTTTAAAAAATATATGAAATATTCAAAATTATTATTGAATTTCTTCAGAATTTTATGGGCTTTTTCAAAAATATGTAATATACTTTCAAATGTTGAAAAATGCTCAAAAATATCAATTCCATCAGTATATATATTTTTTTAAATAACTGAAGCATTGAAAAAATTGAAAAATATGGTAAAATGATGTTTTACTGCAAATTTCGACGATTTGGAGCATTTAGAACACTTTTCAGACATACCTGATTTTTTAGCTAAAATACATGGATTTTCACACTTGAAATATGTATTGACACTATATTACACAAAAATGTCATATTTAAGTTACTTTTAGCATGAAATTCAATTCTATCAGTAATTCTTATAAAAAAGTTTGAAAATCCATGAATTTTAGCTAAAAAATCAGCTTTGTGTGAAAAGTGTTATAAATGCTCTAAATCGTCGAAATATGAAGCAAAACATCATTTTACCATATTTTTCGATTTTTTCAATGCTTCAGGTATTTTTAAAAATATATATGAAATATTCAAAATTTTTTTTAATTTCTTTGAAATTTTATGGACTTTTTTAAAAATATGTAGTATACTTTCTAATGTTGAAAAATGGTCGAAAAGATCAATTCCACAGAATATACTTTTTAAAAATACCTGAAGCATTGAAAAAATCGAAAAATATTGTAAAATGATTTTTACTGCAAATTTCGATGATTTGGAGCATTTTGAACACTTATCAGACAAACCTGATTTTTTCAGCTAAAATTCATGGATATTCAAAGTTTTCTATCAGAATTACTGATGGAATTGTAATTTTCAAGCATTTTCAACATTTTAAAGTATATTACATATTTTTCAAAAAGCCCATAAAATTTCGATGAAATTCAAAAAAAATTTTGAATATTTCATGTATTTTTTAAAAATATGTGAAGCATTGAAAAAATCGAAAAATATGGTAAAATGATGTTTTACTGAATATTTCAACGATTTATATCATTTAGAACACTTTCAGAGAAACCCGATTTTTTAGCTTAAATTCATGGATTTTCAAAGTTTTTTATCAGAATTACTGATGAAATTGAAATTTTCAAGCATTTTCAACATTATAAAGTATATTACATATTTTTAAAATAGCCCATAAAATTTCGAAGAAATTCAAAAATAATTTTGAATAATTCAAATATTTTTTAAAAACACCTGAAGCATTGAAGAAATCGAAAAATATTGTAAAATGATGTTTTACTGCATATTTCGACGATTTGGAGCATTTAGAACACTTTTCACACACAATTGAAATATTTTTTGACACAATGCTACACAAAATTGTCATATTTAAGTTACTTTCAGCATAAAATTCAATTCCATCAGTAATTCTGATAAAAAAGTTTGAAAATCCATGAATTTTAGCTAAAAAATTAGGTTTGTCTGAAAAGTGTTCTAAATGCTCTAAATCGTCGAAATATGCAGTAAAACATCATATTACCATATTTATCGATTTTTTCAATGCTTCAGGTGTTTTTTAAAAAAATATATGAAATATTCAAAATTGCTTTTGAATTTCTTCTTAATTTTCTGGGCTTTTTGAAAAATATGTAATATACTTTCAAATGTTGAAAAATGCTCGAAAATATCAATTGCATCAGTATATATTTTTCAAAAATACCTCAAGCATTGAAAAAATTGAAAAATATGGTAAAATGATTTTTACTGCATATTTGCAGCATTTAGAACACTTTTCAGACAAACCTGATTTTTTAGCTAAAATTCATGGATTTTCAAAGTTTTCTATTAGAATTACTGATGGAATTGAAATTTTTGAGCATTTTGAACATTTTAAAGTATACTACATATTTTTAAAAAAGCCCATAAAGTTTCAAAGAAATTGAAAAATAATTTTGAATATTTCATATATTTTTTAAAAACACCTGAAGCATTGAAAAAATCGAAAAATATGGTAAAAATCATGTGTTACTGCATATTTCGACGATTTGGAGCATTTAGAACACTTTTCACACAAACTTGATTTTTTAGCACTTGAAATATAAATTGACACAATATTACACAAAAATGTCATATTTAAGTTACTTTCAGCATAAAATTAAATTCCATCAGTAATTCTGATAAAAAAGTTTGAAAATCCATGTATTTTAGCTAAAAAATCAGGTTTGTGTGAAAAGTGTTCTAAATGCTCTAAACCGTCGAAATATGCAGTAAAACATCATTTTACCATATTTATCGATTTTTTCAAAGCTTCAGGTATTTTTAAAAAATATATGAAATATTCAAAATTGTTATTGAATTTCTTCAAAATTTTATGGGCTTTTTGAAAAATATGTTATAATATACTTTCAAATGTTGAAAAATGCTCGAAAATATCAATTCGATCAGTACATATTTTTTTTAAATAACTGAAGCATTGAAAAAATCGAAAATTATTGTAAAATGATTTTTACTGCATATTTCGACGATTTTGAGCATTTAGAACACTTTCTAGACAAATCTGATTTTTTAATTAAAATTCACGGATTTTCTAAGTTTTTTATCAGAATTACTGACGGAATTGAAATTTTCGAGCATTTTCAACATTTTAAAGTATATTACATATTTTTCAACAAGCCCATAAAATTTCGAAGAAATTCAAAAATAATTTTGAATATTTCATGTATTTTTTAAAAAATACCTGAAGCATTGAAAAAATCGAAAAATATGGTAAAATGATGTTTTACTGCATATTTCGACGATTTAGACCATTTAGAACACTTTTCAGACAAATCTGATTTTTTAGCTAAAATTCATGGATTTTCAAAGTTTTTGATCAGAATTACTGATGGAATTGAAATTTTCGAGCATTTTCAACATTTTAAAGTATATTTCATATTTTTCAAAAAGCCCATAAAATTTCGAAGAAATTCAAAAATTATTTTGAATAATTCATGTTTTTATAAAAACACCTGAAGCATTGAAAAAAATAAAAAAAATATGGTAAAATGATGGTTTGCTGCACATTTCGACGATTTAGAGCATTTAGAACACTTTTCAGACAAATCTGGTTTTTTAGCTAAAATTCATGGATTTTCACACTTGAAATGTGTATTGACACAATACTACACTAAAATGTCATATTTAAGTTACTTTCAGCATGAAATTCAATTCCATCTGTAATTCTTATAAAAAAGTTTGAAAATCCATGAATTTTAGCTAAAAAATCAGGTTTGTCTGAAAAGTGTTCTAAATGCTCTAAATTGTCGAAATATGCAGTAAAACATCATTTTATAAAAATTTTCGATTTTTTCAATGCTTCAGAAATTTTTAAAAAATGTATGAAATATTCAAAACTATTTTTGAATTTCTTTGAAATTTTATGGGCTTTTTGAAAAATATGTAATATACTTTCAAATGTTGAAAAATGCTCGAAAATATCAATTCAATCAGTATATATTTTTTAAAAATACCTGAAGCATTGAAAAAATCGAAAAATATGGTAAAATGATTTTTACTGCATATTTCGACGATTTTGAGCATTTAGAACACTTTTCAGACAAACATTATTTTTTAGCTAAAATTCATGGATTTTCAAAGTTTTTTTTATCAGAATTACTGATGGAATTGAAATTTTCAAGCATTTTCAACATTTTAAAGTATATTACATATTTTTCAAAAAGCCTATAAAATTTTGAAAAAAATTAAAAATAATTTTAAATATTTCATGTATTTTTTAAAAATACCTAAAGCATTGAAAAAAATCGAAAAATATGGTAAAATAATGTTTTCTGTTATATTTCGACGATTTAGAGCATTTAGAACACTTTTCAGACAAAGTTGATTTTTTAGCTAAAATTCATGGATTTTCAAACTTTTTTATTGGAATTACTGATGGAATTGAATTTTATGCAGAAAGTAACTTAAATATGATATTTTTGTGTAATATTGTGACAATTCATATTTCAAGCGTAAAAATCCATGTATTTTAGCTAAACATTCAGGTATGTCTGAAAAGTGTTCTAAATGCTCCAAATCGTCGAAATGTGCTGTAAAATATTTTCCCATATTTTTCGATTTTTTCAATGCTTCGTGTGTTTTTAAAAAATATATAAAATATTAAAAATTATTTTTGAATTTCTACGAAATTTTATAGGCTTTAGGAAATATATTATAATATAGTTTCAAATGTTGAAAAATGCTCGAAAATATAAATTCCATCAGTATATATTTTTTAAAAATAACTGAAGCATTGATAAAATCGAAAAATATGGTAAAATGATGTTTTACTGCATATTTCGATGATTTTGAGCATTTAGAACACTTTTCAGATAAACCTGAGATTTTGGCCAAAATTAAGGGATTTTCCGCCTTTTTTATCAGAATTACTGATGGAGTTGAATTTTATGCTGAAAGTAAATTAAATATGACATTTTTGTGTCGTATTGTGTCAATACATATTTCAAAGCTATTTTTGAGATTTATTTATTTTTGAGATTCTGCGAAATTTTATTTGCTTTTTGAAAAATATGTAATATACTTTCAAATGTTGAAAAATGCTCGAAAATATCAATTCCATCAGTATATGTTTTTTAAAAATACCTGAAGCATTGAAAAAATCGAAAAATATTGTAAAATGATTTTTATTGCAAATTTCGATGATTTGGAGCATTTTGAACACTTATCAGACAAACCTGATTTTTTCAGCTAAAATTCATGGATATTCAAAGTTTTCTATCAGAATTACTGATGGAATTGTAATTTTCGAGCATTTTCAACATTTTAAAGTATATTACATATTTTTCAAAAAGCCCATAAAATTTCGAAGAAATTCAAAAATAATTTTGAATATTTCATGTATTTTTTAAAAATATGTGAAGCATTGAAAAAATCGAAAAATATGGTAAAATGATGTTTTACTGAATATTTCAACGATTTATATCATTTAGAACACTTTCATAGAAACCCGATTTTTAGCTTAAATTCATGGATTTTCAAAGTTTTTTATCAGAATTACTGATGAAATTGAAATTTTCAAGCATTTTCAACATTATAAAGTATATTACATATTTTTAAAATAGCCCATAAAATTTCGAAGAAATTCAAAAATAATTTTGAATAATTCAAATATTTTTTAAAAACACCTGAAGCATTGAAGAAATCGAAAAATATTGTAAAATGATGTTTTACTGCATATTTCGACGATTTGGAGCATTTAGAACACTTTTCACACACAATTGAAATATTTTTTGACACAATGCTACACAAAATTGTCATATGTAAGTTACTTTCAGCATAAAATTCAATTCCATCAGTAATTCTGATAAAAAAGTTTGAAAATCCATGAATTTTAGCTAAAAAATTAGGTTTGTCTGAAAAGTGTTCTAAATGCTCTAAATCGTCGAAATATGCAGTAAAGCATCATTTTACCATATTTTTCGATTTTTTCAATGCTTCAGGTGTTTTTTAAAAAATATATGAAATATTCAAAATTGTTTTTGAATTCCTTTTTAATTTTCTGGGCTTTTTGAAAAATATGTAATATACTTTCAAATGTTGAAAAATGGTCGAAAATATCAATTCCATCAGAATATACTTTTTTAAAAATACCTGAAGCATTGAAAAAATCGAAAAATATTGTAAAATGATTTGTACTGCAAATTTCGACGATTTGGAGCATTTTGAACACTTTTCAGACAATATTGATTTTTTAGCTAAAATTCATGAATTTTCAAAGTTTTCTATTAGAATTACTGATGGAATTGAAATTTTCGAGCATTTTCAACATTTTAAAGTATATTACATATTTTTCAAAAAGCCCATAAAATTTCGAAGAAATTCAAAAATAATTTTGAATATTTCATGTATTTTTTAAAAACACCTGAAGCATTGAAAAAATCGAAAAATATGATAAAATGATGTTTTACTGCATATTTCGACGATTTAGAGCATTTAGAACACTTTCAGACAAACCTCATTTTTTAGCTAAAATTCATGGATTTTCAAAGCTTTTTATCAGAATTACTGATGGAATTGAAATTTTCGAGCATTTTCAACATTCTAAAGTATATTACATATTTTTCAAAAAGCCCATAAAATTTCGAAGAAATTCAAAAATAATTTTAAATAATTCATATATTTTTTTAAAAACACCTGAAGCATTGAAAAAATCAAAAAATATGGTAAAATGATGTTTTACTGCATATTTCGACGATTTGGAGCGTTTAGAACACTTTTTACACAAACCTGATTTTTTAGCTAAAATACATGGATTTTTACAATTGAAATAATTAGGTTTGTCTGAAAAGTGTTCTAAATGTTCTAAATTGTTGAAATATGCAGTAAAACATCATTTTACCATATTTATCGAATTTTTCAAAGCTTCAGGTATTTTTAAAAAATATTTGAAATATTCAAAATTATTATTGAATTTCTTCGGAATTTTATAGGCTTTTTGAAAAATATGTAATATACTTTCAAATGTTGAAAAATGCTCGAAAATATCAATTCCATCAGTATATATTTTTTTTAAATAACTGAAGCATTGAAAAAATCGAAAAATATGGTAAAATGATTTTTTCTGCATATTTCGATGATTTCGAGCATTTAGAACACTTTTCGGAGAAATCTGATTTTTTAATTAAAATTCATGGATTTTCAAAGTTTTTTTTATGAGAATTACTGATGGAATTGAAATTTTCGAGCATTTTCAACATTTTAAAGTATATTACATATTTTTCAAAAAGCCTATAAAATTTCGAAAAAATTCAAAAATAATTTTGAATATTTCTTATGTTTTTTTAAAAACACCTGAAGCATTCAAAAAAATCGAAAAATATGGTAAAATGATGTTTTACTGCAAATTTCGACGATTTGCAGCATTTAGAACACTTTTCAGACAAACCTGATTTTTTAGCTAAAATACATGGATTTTCACACTTGAAATATGTATTGACACTATATTACACAAAAATGTCATATTTAAGTTACTTTCAGCATGAAATTCAATTCCATCAGTAATTCTTATAAAAAAGTTTGAAAATCCATGAATTTGAGCTAAAAAAATCAGGTTTAGTGTAGTAAGATAAATATAAATGCGTCGAAATCATATACGCGAGCAAAAACATCATTTTGCTATATTTTTCGATTTTTCTCAATGCTTCAGGTATTTTTTAAAAAAAATATATGAAATATTCAAAATTATTTTTTAATTTCTTTGAAATTTTATGGGCTTTTTTAAAAATATGTAATATACTTTCAAATGTTGAAAAATGGTCGAAAATATCAATTCCATCAGAATAGACTTTTTTAAAAATACCTGAAGCATTGAAAAAATCGAAAAATATTTTAAAATGATTTGTACTGCAAATTTTGACGATTTGGAGCATTTTGAACACTTTTCAGACAATCCTGATTTTTTAGCTAAAATTCATGAATTTTCAGTTTTCTATTAGAATTACTGATGGAATTGAAATTTTCGAGCATTTTCAACATTTTAAAGAATATTACATATTTTTCAAAAAGCCCATAAAATTTCGAAGAAATTCAAAAATAATTTTGAATATTTCATGTATTTTTTAAAAATACCTGAAGCATTGAAAAAATCGAAAAATATGGTAAAATGATGTTTTACTGCATATTTCGACGATTTAGAGCATTTAGAACACTTTCAGACAAACCTCATTTTTTAGCTAAAATTCATGAATTTTCAAAGTTTTTTATCAGAATTACTGATGGAATTCAAATTTCGAGCATTTTCAAAATTCTAAAGTGTATTACATATTTTTCAAAAAGCCCATAAAATATCGAAGAAATTCAAAAATAATTTTGAATAATTCATATATTTTTTAAAAACACCTGAAGTATTGAAAAAATCGAAAAATATGGTAAAATGATGTTTTACTGCATATTTCGACGATTTGGAGTGTTTAGAACACTTCACACAAACCTGATTTTTTAGCTAAAATACATGGATTTTTACAATTGAAATATATATTGACACAATGCTACTCAAAAATGTCAAGTTTAAGTTACTTTCAGCATAAAATTCAATTCCATCAGTAATTCTGATTAAAAAGTTTGAAAATCCACTAATTTTAGCTAAAAAATTAGGTTTGTCTGAAAAGTGTTCTAAATGTTCTATATCGTTGAAATATGCAAAACGATCATATCATATTTATCGATTTTTTCAAAGCTTCAGGCATTTTTAAAAAATATATGAAATATTCAAAATTATTATTGAATTTCTTCAGAATTTTATGGGCTTTTTCAAAAATATGTAATATACTTTCAAATGTTGAAAAATGCTCAAAAATATCAATTCCATCAGTATATATATTTTTTTAAATAACTGAAGCATTGAAAAAATTGAAAAATATGGTAAAATGATGTTTTACTGCAAATTTCGACGATTTGGAGCATTTAGAACACTTTTCAGACAAACCTGATTTTTTAGCTTAAATACATGGATTTTCACACTTGAAATATGTATTGACACTATATTACACAAAAATGTCATATTTAAGTTACTTTCAGCATGAAATTCAATTCTATCAGTAATTCTTATAAAAAAGTTTGAAAATCCATGAATTTTAGCTAAAAAATCAGGTTTGTGTGAAAAGTGTAATAAATGCTCTAAATCGTCGAAATATGAAGCAAAACATCATTTTACCATATTTTTCGATTTTTTTCAATGCTTCAGGTATTTTTAAAAATATATATGAAATATTCAAAATTTTTTTAATTTCTTTGAAATTTTATGGACTTTTTTAAAAATATGTAGTATACTTTCAAATGTTGAAAAATGGTCGAAAATATCAATTCCATTAGAATATACTTTTTAAAAATACCTGAAGCATTGAAAAAATCGAAAAATATTGTAAAATGATTTTTATTGCAAATTTCGATGATTTGGAGCATTTTGAACACTTATCAGACAAACCTGATTTTTTCAGCTAAAATTCATGGATATTCAAAGTTTTCTATCAGAATTACTGATGGAATTGTAATTTTCGAGCATTTTCAACATTTTAAAGTATATTACATATTTTTCAAAAAGCCCATAAAATTTCGAAGAAATTCAAAAATAATTTTGAATATTTCATGTATTTTTTAAAAATATGTGAAGCATTGAAAAAATCGAAAAATATGGTAAAATGATGTTTTACTGAATATTTCAACGATTTATATCATTTAGAACACTTTCAGAGAAACCCGATTTTTTAGCTTAAATTCATGGATTTTCAAAGTTTTTTATCAGAATTACTGATGAAATTGAAATTTTCAAGCATTTTCAACATTATAAAGTATATTACATATTTTTAAAATAGCCCATAAAATTTCGAAGAAATTCAAAAATAATTTTGAATAATTCAAATATTTTTTAAAAACACCTGAAGCATTGAAGAAATCGAAAAATATTGTAAAAATGATGTTTTACCTTTTTGCATATTTCGACGATTTGGAGCATTTAGAACACTTTTCACACACAATTGAAATATTTTTGACACAATGCTACACAAAATTGTCATATGTAAGTTACTTTCAGCATAAATTCAATTCATCAGTAATTCTGATAAAAGTTTGAAAATCCATGAATTTTAGCTAAAAAAAATTGAGGTTTGTCTGAAAGTGTTCTAAATGCTCTAAATCGTCGAAATATGCAGTAAAGCATCATTTTACCATATTTTTCGATTTTTTCAATGCTTCAGGTGTTTTTTAAAAAATATATGAAATATTCAAAATTGTTTTTGAATTCCTTTTTAATTTTCTGGGCTTTTTGAAAAATATGTAATATACTTTCAAATGTTGAAAAATGGTCGAAAATATCAATTCCATCAGAATATACTTTTTTAAAAATACCTGAAGCATTGAAAAAATCGAAAAATATTGTAAAATGATTTGTACTGCAAATTTCGACGATTTGGAGCATTTTGAACACTTTTCCAGACAATATTGATTTTTTAGCTAAAATTCATGAATTTTCAAAGTTTTCTATTAAAGAATTGATGATTGAATTTGAAATTTTCGAGCATTTTCAACATTTTAAAGTATATTACATATTTTTCAAAAAGCCCATAAAATTTCGAAGAAATTCAAAAATAATTTTGAATATTTCGTGTATTTTTTAAAAATACCTGAAGCATTGAAAAAATCGAAAAATATGGTAAAATGATGTTTTACTGCATATTTCGACTATTTAGAGCATTTAGAACACTTTCAGACAAACCTCATTTTTTAGCTAAAATTCATGAATTTTCAAAGTTTTTTATCAGAATTACTGATGGAATTCAAATTTCGAGCATTTTCAAAATTCTAAAGTATATTACATATTTTTCAAAAAGCCTATAAAATTTCGAAGAAATTCAAAAATAATTTTGAGTAATTCACATAATTTTTAAAATCAACTGAAGTATTGAAAAAATCGAAAAATATGGTAAAATGGTGTTTTACTGCATATTTTGACGATTTGGAGTGTTTAGAACACTTCACACAAACCTGTTTTTTTAGCTAAAATACATGGATTTTTACAATTGAAATATATATTGACACAATGCTACTCAAAAATGTCAAGTTTAAGTTACTTTCAGCATAAAATTCAATTCCATCAGTAATTCTGATAAATAAGTTTGAAAATCCATTAATTTTAGCTAAAAAATTAGGTTTGTCTGAAAAGTGTTCTAAATGTTCTAAATCGTTGAAATATGCAGTAAAACATCATTTAACCATATTTATCGATTTTTTCAAAGCTTCAGGTATTTTTAAAAAATATATTAAATATTATAAAATTATTATTGAATTTCTTCGGAATTTTATGGGCTTTTTCAAAAATATGTAATATACATTCAAATGTTGAAAAATGCTTGAAAATATCAATTCCATCAGTATATATTTTTTTTAAATAACTGAAGCATTGAAAAAATTGAAAAATATGGTAAAATGATGTTTTAATGCAAATTTCGACGATTTGGAGCATTTAGAACACTTTTCAGACAAACCTGATTTTTTAGCTAAAATACATGGATTTTCACACTTTAAATATGTATTGACACTATATTACACAAAAATGTCATATTTAAGTTACTTTCAGCATGAAATTCAATTCCATCAGTAATTCATATAAAAAAGTTTGAAAATCCATGAATTTTAGCTAAAAAATCAGGTTTGTGTGAAAAGTGTTATAAATGCTGTAAATCGTCAAAATACGAAGCAAAACATCATTTTACCATATGTTTCGATTTTTTCAATGTTCAGCTATATATGAAATATTCAAAATTATTTTTTAATTTCTTTGAAATTTTATGGGCTTTTTTAAAAATATGTAGTATACTTTCAAATGTTGAAAAATGGTCGAAAATATCAATTCCATCAGAATATACTTTCTAATAATACATGAAGCATTGAAAAAATCGAAAAATATTGTAAAACGATTTTTACTGCAAATTTCGATGATTTGGAGCATTTTGAACACTTATCAGACAAACCTGATTTTTTCAGCTAAAATTCAGGGATTTTCAAAGTTTTCTATTAGATTTACTGATGGAATTGAAATTTTCGAGCATTTTCAACATTTTAAAGTATATTACATATTTTTCAAAAAGCCCTTAAAATTTTGAAGAAATTCAAAAATAATTTTGAATATTTCATGTATTTTTTA
Organism: Cherax quadricarinatus; assembly: GCF_038502225.1. Lineage (NCBI taxonomy): Eukaryota > Metazoa > Arthropoda > Malacostraca > Decapoda > Parastacidae > Cherax > Cherax quadricarinatus. The sequence continues at coordinate 39,432 of NW_027197519.1, forward strand.
AAAATACCTGAAGCATTGAAAAATTCGAAAAATATGGTAAAATGATGTTTTACTGCATATTTCGAAGATATAGGGCATTTAGAACACTTTTCAGACAAACCAGAGATTTTAGCTGAAATTAATGGATTTTCACACTTGTGTAATACTGACACAATATTACACAAAAATGTCATATTTAAGTTACTTTCAGCATAAAATTCAATTCCATCAGTAATTCTGATAAAAAGGTTTGAAAATCCATGAATTTTAGGTAAAAAATTAGGTTTGTCTGAAAAGCGCTCTAATTGCTCTAAATCGTCGAAATCTGCAGTAAAACATCATTTTACATATTTATCGATTTTTTTCAATGCTTCAGGTATTTTTAAAATATATATGAAATATTCAAAATTTTTTTGAGTTTCTGCGAAATTTTATTTGCTTTTAGAAAAATATGTAATATACTTTCAAATGTTGAAAAATGCTCAAAAATATCAATTCCATCAGTATATGTTTTTTAAAAATACCTGAAGCATTGAAAAAATCGAAAAATATGGTAAAATGATTTTTACTGCATATTTTGACGATTTGGAGCATATAGAACACTTTTCAGACAAACCTGATTTTTTAGGTAAAATTCATGGATTTTCAAAGTTTTCTATCAGAATTACTGATGGAATTGTAATTTTCGAGCATTTTCAACATTTTAAAGTATATTACATATTTTTCAAAAAGCCCATAAAATTTCGAAGAAATTCAAAAATAATTTTGAATATTTCATGTATTTTTTAAAAATACCTGAAGCATTGAAAAAATCGAAAAAGATGGTAAAATGATGTTTTACTGCATATTTCGATGATTTAGAGCATTTAGAACACTTTCAGACAAACCTCATTTTTTAGCTAAAATTCATGGATTTTCAAAGTTTTTTATCAGAATTACTGATATAATTGAAATTTTCTAGCATTTTCAACATTCTAAAGTATATTACATATTTTTCAAAAAGCCCAGGTATTTTTAAAATATATATGAAATATTCAAAATTGTTTTTGAGTTTCTGCGAAATTTTATTTGCTTTATGAAAAATATGTAATATACAGGAAGGCCCCGCTTTACGGCGTTTTACTTTACGGCGTTCCGCTAATACGGACATTTCAAATTATGACCAAAACTCGCTATACGGCTCCCCCCACCTGACTTTCTAATACGGTCACCGTGCCCCACCCTGTTTGTTTACATTCTCCATGAGCTCAGTAAGCACTAAGTCTCTCCATTTTGTCTGGAAACTCCAAAATTTCAAATGTTTTTAAAAGTTATTTCATATTTTATATATACTCTGATAATTATACTTATGTATACCTGTACCTAAATAAACTTACATACATCGAGTCATTTAAATGTCGTATATTACGTTAATATACACATTTTCATTAATCCATCCATGATATTTTTTTCAAAATTATATAATAAACACGATGCATAACATATAAATAAGATAAATACACCCCACAGTAGAATAAATAAACATAAATGTGAGATGTGGTAGCAGACGACTTGCACAAGTGACGCCATATTAGAAATGATAATAATAACAATACTCACCGAGTCTCATTAAATGTCGTATATTACGGTAATATACATATTTTCATTAATCCATCCATGATATTTTTTTCAAAATTATATAATAAACACGATGCATAACATATAAATAAGATAAATACACCCCACAGTAGAATAAATAAACATAAATGTGAGATGTGGTAGCAGACGACTTGCACAAGTGGTGATAATAACAATACTCACCGAGTCTCATTAAATGTCGTATATTATGGTAATATACACATTTTCATTAATCTATCCATGATATTTTTTTCAAAATTATATAATAAACATGATGCATAACATATAAATAAGATAAATACACCCCACAGTAGAATAAATAAACATAAATGTGAGATGTGGTAGCAGACGACTTGCACAAGTGGTGATAATAACAATACTCACAGTCTCATTAAATGTCGTATATTATGGTAATATACACATTTTCATTAATCCATCCATGATATTTTTTTCAAAATTATATAATAAACACGATGCATAACATATAAATAAGATAAATACACCCCACAGTAGAATAAATAAACATAAATGTGAGATGTGGTAGCAGACGACTTGCACAAGTGGTGATAATAACAATACTCACCGAGTCTCATTAAATGTCGTATATTACGGTAATATACACATTTTCATTAATCTATCCATGATATTTTTTTAAAAATTATATAATAAACACGATACATAACATAAAAAGATGATAAATACACCCCACAATAGAATAAATAAACATAAATATAAGATGTGGGAGCCACATAACTTGTACAAGTGACGGCAAGAATAACATTTTCTCTAATCTAACATAAGAGAAAATGTGTTACTGGGGGTAACTGTAGAAAATTATTCCTTTCGTATGTATGTAAGTAAGTTTATTCATTTATACACAAATACAGTTACATAGATTATCATACATAACAACATACGTGTAGAGAACCTAGGATAACCCAAAAAAGTCAGTGTGACTTATTTCCATTGCCTTCACTCAGAGCTTCATTTCTTCTCAAAATGATGTTACATGAGAATGGGAGTGTTCTTCTTTATTAATTCTACCATATCAATGTAGAGACAACCTGTACACAATGTAACTTGTACACAAACCAGACGTGTACACTTCGTTTGTTTACAAAACTTACCTTCGCCTGGTTTGTTTACATAACTCTGCGCCTGCCCCCTCTCATGTACTCATTCTTTCTCTCTCATTTATTCGTTTTATCTCATTTACTTACTCCTGACCCTACATTAAGACTACAAATATTTTAAGGTAAGTAATGAGTGAACTGTATATACATTTTATCGCTCTGGGATGCTTAAATATCATAGAATAGTATGTGGGGGTGGGGTGGCCTGGTATGGTAGTCCATGGCTATTACCATACGTACCACACTTGATTTCTTACAATAAATACTACTTGTCTCACCCTAGATTAAGACTATAAATATTTTAAGGTAAGTAATGAGTGCACTATGTGTGTATTGTACTTTTTTATTGTTTTTTGATGCCTGGTTCTATTGCTAACTTAATATATGTTAGTGTAAACTTGTTATCTATTGTTTGTATGCATTTATAAGTGGAAAAAAAGGGTGTTCCACTTTACGGCGATTTCCGCTTTACGGCGGTAGCCTGGAACCTAACCTGCCGTATAAGTGGGGCCCTCCTGTACTTTCAAATGTTGAAAAATGCTCAAAAATATCAATTCCATCAGTATATGTTTTTTAAAAATAACTGAAGCATTGAAAAATCGAAAAATATGGTAAAATGATTTTTTTTTTTTTTTCTGCATATTTCTTTGATTTGATTTGAGCATTTAGAACACTTTTCGGAGAAATCTGATTTTTTAATTAAAATTCATGGATTTTCAAAGTTTTTTTTATCAGAATTACTGACGGAATTGAAATTTTCAAGCATTTTCAACATTTTAAAGTATATTACATATTTTTCAAAAAGCCTATAAAATATCGAAGAAATTCAAAAATATTTTTGAATATTTCTTATGTTTTTTTAAAAACACCTGAAGCATTGAAAAAAATCGATAAATATGGTAACATGATGTTTTACTGCAAATTTCGACGATTTGCAGCATTTAGAACACTTTTCAGACAAACCTGATTTTTTAGCTAAAATACATGGATTTTCACACTTGAAATATGTATTGTCACTATATTACACAAAAATGTCATATTTAAGTTACTTTCAGCTTGAAATTCAATTCCATCAGTAATTCTTATAAAAAAGTTTGAAAATCCATGAATTTTAGCTAAAAAAATCAGGTTTGTGTGAAAAGTGTTATAAATGCTCTAAATCGTCGAAATATGCAGCAAAGCATCATTTTGCCATATTTTTCGATTTTTCTCAATGCTTCAGGTATTTTTAAAAATATATATGAAATATTAAAAATTATTTTTTAATTTCTTTGAAATTTTAGGTTTTTTTTTAAAAATATGTAGTATACTTTCAAATGTTGAAAAATGGTCGAAAATATCAATTCCATCAGAATATACTTTTCTAAAAATACTTGAAGCATTGAAAAAATCGAAAAATATTGTAAAATGATTTGTACTGCAAATTTCGACGATTTGGAGCATTTTGAACACTTTTCAGACAATCCTGATTTTTTAGCTAAAATTCATGAATTTTCAAAGTTTTCTATTAGAATTACTGATGGAATTGAAATTTTCGAGCATTTTCAACATTTTAAAGTATATTACATATTTTTCAAAAAGCCCATAAAATTTCGAAGAAATTCAAAAATAATTTTGAATATTTCATGTATTTTTTAAAAATACCTGAAGCATTGAAAAAATCGAAAAATATGGTAAAATGATGTTTTACTTCATATTTCGACGATTTAGAGCATTTAGAAAACTTTCAGACAAACCTCATTTTTTAGCTAAAATTCATGGATTTTCAAAGTTTTTTATCAGAATTACTGATGGAATTCAAATTTCGAGCATTTTCAACATTCTAAAGTATATTACATATTTTTCAAAAAGCCCATAAAATTTCGAAGAAATTAAAAAATAATTTTGAATAATTCATATATTTATAAAAACACCTGAAGTATTGAAAAAATCGAAAAATATGGTAAAATGATGTTTTACTGCATATTTCGACGATTTGGAGTGTTTAGAACACTTCACTCAAACTTGATATTTTAGCTAAAATACATGGATTTTTACAATTGAAATATATATTGACACAATGCTACTCAAAAATGTCAAGTTTAAGTTACTTTCAGCATAAAATTCAATTCCATCAGTAATTCTGATAAAAAAGTTTGAAAATCCATTAATTTTAGCTAAAAAATTAGGTTTGTCTGAAAAGTGTTTTAAATGTTCTAAATCATTGAAATATGCAGTAAAACATCATTTTACCATGTTTATCGATTTTTTCAAAGCTTCAGGTATTTTTAAAAAATATATTAAATATTCAAAATTATTATTGAATTTCTTCGGAATTTTATGGGCTTTTTCAAAAATATGTAATATACTTTCAAATGTTGAAAAATGCTCGAAAATATAAATTCGATCAGTATATACTTTTTTTAAATAACTGAAGCATTGAAAAAAATGAAAAATATGGTAAAATGATTTTTACTGCATATTTCGACGATTTCGAGCATTTAGAACACTTTTCGGACAAATCTGATTTTTTAATTAAAATTCATGGATTTTCAAAGTTTTTTATCAGAATTACTGACGGTATTGAAATTTTCGAGCATTTTCAAAATTTTAAAGTATATTACACATTTTTCAAAAAGCCCATAAAATTTCGAAGAAATTCAAAAATAATTTTGAATATTTCTTATGTTTTTTTAAAAACACCTGAAGCATTGAAAAAAATCGAAAAATATGATAAAATGATGTTTTACTGCAAATTTCGACGATTTGGAGCATTTAGAACACTTTTCAGACAAACCTGATTTTTTAGCTAAAATTCATGGATTTTCACACTTGAAATATGTATTGACACTATATTACACAAAAATGTCATATTTAATCAGTAATTCTTATAAAAAAGTTTGAAAATCCATGAATTTTAGCTAAAAAATCAGGTTTGTGTGAAAAGTGTTATAAATGCTCTAAATCGTCGAAATATGAAGCAAAACATCATTTTACCATATTTTTCGATTTTTTCAATGCTTCAGATATTTTAAAAAATAATTTTGAATATTTAATACATTTTTTTAAAAATACCTGAAGCATTGAAAAAATCGAAAAATATGGTAAAATGATGTTTTGCTTCATATTTCGACGATTTAGAGCATTTATAACACTTTTCACACATTAAATTAAAAAATAATTTTGAATATTTCATACATTTTTTTAAATTTCTTAGAAATTTTATGGGCTTTTCTAAAAATATGTAGTATACTTTCAAATGTTGAAAAATGGTCGAAAATATCAATTCCATCAGAATATACTTTTTAAAAATACCTGAAGCATTGAAAAAATCGAAAAATATTGTAAAATGATTTTTACTGCAAATTTCGATGATTTGGAGCATTTTGAACACTTTTCAGACAAACCTGATTTTTTCAGATAAATTCAGGGATTTTCAAATTTTTCTATTAGATTTAATGATGGAATTGAAATTTTCGAGCATTTTCAACATTTTAAAGTATATTACATATTTTTCAAAAAGCCCATAAAATTTTGAAGAAATTCAAAAATAATTTTGAATATTTCATGTATTTTTTAAAAATACCTGAAGCATTGAAAAATTCGAAAAATATGGTAAAATGATGTTTTACTGCATATTTCGAAGATTTAGGGCATTTAGAACACTTTTCAGACAAACCTGAGATTTTAGCTGAAATTAATGGATTTTCACACTTGTGTAATACTGACACAATATTACACAAAAATGTCATATTTAAGTTACTTTCAGCATAAAATTCAATTCCATCAGTAATTCTGATAAAAAGGTTTGAAAATCCATGAATTTTAGCTAAAAAATTAGGTTTGTCTGAAAAGCGCTCTAATTGCTCTAAATCATCGAAATTTGCAGTAGAACATCATTTTACATATTTATCGATTTTTTTCAATGCTTCAGGTATTTTTAAAATATATATGAAATATCCAAATTGTTTTTGAGTTTCTGCGAAATTTTATTTGCTTTTTGAAAAATATGTAATATACTTTCAAATGCTGAAAAATGCTCAAAAATATCAATTCCATCTGTATATGTTTTTTAGAAATACCTGAAGCATTGAAAAAATCGAAAAATATGGTAAAATGATTTTTACTGCATATTTCGACGATTTGGAGCATAAAGAACACTTTTCAGACAAACCTGATTTTTTAGCTAAATTTCATGGATTTTCAAAGTTTTCTATCAGAATTACTGAGGGAATTGTAATTTTCGAGCATTTTCAACATTTTAAAGTATATTACATATTTTTCAAAAAGCCTATAAAATTTCGAAGAAATTCAAAAATAATTTTGAATATTTCATGTATTTTTTAAAAATACCTGAAGCATTGAAAAAATCGAAAAATATGTTAAAATGATGTTTTACTGCATATTTCGACGATTTGGAGCATATAGAACACTTTTCAGACAAACCTGATTTTTTAGCTAAAATTCATGGATTTTCAAAGTTTTCTATCAGAATTACTGATGGAATTGAAATTTTCTAGCATTTTCAACATTCTAAAGTATATTACATATTTTTCAAAAAGCCCATAAAATTTCGAAGAAAATGAAAAATATGAAATATACTTTCAAATGTTGAAAAATGTTCGAAAATATCAATTCCATCTGTATATATTTTTTTAAATAACTGAAGCATTGAAAAAATCGAAAAATATGGTAAAATGATGTTTTACTGCATATTTCGACGGTTTAGAGCATTTAGAACACTTTTCAGACAAACCTAATTTTTTAGCAAAAATTCATGCATTTTCAAACGTTTTTATCAGAATTACTGATGGAATTGAAATTTTCGAGAATTTTCAACTTTTATTTTAAAGTATATTACATATTTTTCAAAAAAGCCCATAAAATTTCGAAATTAAAAAATAATTTAGAATATTTCATATATTTTTTAAACCACCTGAAGCATTGAAAAAATCGAAAAATATGGTAAAATTATGTTTTACTGCATATTTCGACGATTTGGAGCATTTAGAACACTTTTCAGACAAACCTGATATTTTAGCTAAAATTCATAGATTTTCAAAATTTTTTATCAGAATTACTGATATAATTGAAATTTTCGAGCATTTTCAACATTTTAAAGAATATTACATATTTTTCAAAAAGCCCATAAAATTTCAAAAAAATTAAAAAATAATTTTGAATATTTCATATATTTTTAAAAAATACCTGAAGCATTGAAAAAAACGAAAAATATGGTAAAATTATGTTTTACTGCATATTTCGACGATTTGGAGCATTTAGAACACTTTTCAGACAAACCTGATTTTTTAGCTAAAATACATGGATTTATCACATTTGAGATATGTATTGACACAATTTTACTCAAAAATGTAATATTTAAGTTACTTTCAGCATAAAATTCAATTCTATCAGTAATTCTGATAAAAAAGTTTGAAAATCCATGAATTTTAGCTAAAAAATCAGATTTGTTCTGAAAAGTGTTCTAAATGCTCCAAATCGTCCAAAATATGCAGTAAAACATCATTTTACCATATTTTTCAATTTTTTCAATGCTTCAGGTGTTTTTAAAAAATATATGAAATACTCAAAATTATTTTTGAATTTCTTCGAAATTTTATGGGCTTTTTTGAAAAATATGTAATATACTTTCAAACGTTGAAAAATGCCCGAAAATATCAATTCCATCAGAATATATTTTTCAAAAATACCATAAGCATTGAAAAAATCGAAAAATATGGTTAAATAATTTTCATTGCATATTTAGACAATTTGGAGCATTTAGAACACTTTTCAGACAAACCTGATTTTTTAGCTAAAATTCGTGGATTTTCAAATTTTTTTATCGGAATTACTGATATAATTGAATTTTTCGACGATTTTCAACATTTTAAAGTGTATTACATATTTTTCAAAAAGCCCATAAAATTTCGAAGAAATTGAAAAATAATTTTGAATATTTCATATATTTTTTAAAAATACCTGAAGCATTGAAAAAATCGAAAAATATGGTTAAATGGTTTTAATTGCATATTTCGACGATTTGGAGCATTTAGAACACTTTTCAGACAAACGAGATTTTTTAGCTAAATTACTTGGATTTTCACATTTTGAGATACGTAATGATGCAATACTACTCTAAAATGTCATATTTAAGTTACTTTCAGCATGAAATTCAATTTCATCAGTAATTCTGATAAAAAAGTTTGAATATCCATGAATTTTAGCTAAAAAATCAGATTTCTCTGAAAAGTGTATCTAAACTCTCCAAATCGCCGAAATATGCAGTAAAACATCACTTTACCATATTTTTCGATTTTTTCAATGCTTGAGGTATTTTTAAAAAATATATGAAATATTCAAAATTATTTTTGAATTTCTTCGAAATTTTATAACTTTCTTGAAAAATATGTAATATACTTTAAAATGTTGAAAAGTGCTCAAAAATATCAATTCCATATGCAGAATATTTTTTTAAAAAAACTTGAAGCATTGAAAAAATAAAAAAATATGGTAAAATGATTTTTACTGCATATTTCGATTAATTTGGAGCATATAGAACACTTTTCAGACAAAACCTGATTTTTTAGCTAAAATTCATGAATTTTTCAAAGTTTTCTATCAGAATTACTGATGGATTTGTAATTTTGAGCATTTTCAACATTTTAAAGTATATTACATATTTTTCAAAAGCCCATAAAATTTAAATCAAGAAATTCAAAAATAATTTGAATATTTCATGTATTTTTTTAAAAATACCTGAAGCATGGAAAAATCGAAAAATATGTTAAAATGATGTTTTACTGCATATTTTTACGATTTGGAGCCTATAGAACACTTTTCAGACAAACCTGATTTTTTAGCTAAAATTCATGGATTTTCAAAGTTTTCTATCAGAATTACTGATGGAATTGAAATTTTCTAGCATTTTCAACATTCTAAAGTATATTACATATTTTTCAAAATGCCCATAAAATTTGAAGAAAATGAAAAAATATGAAATATACTTTCAAATGTTGAAAATGTTCGAAAAATATCAATTCCATCTGTATATATTTTTAAATAACTGAAGCATTGAAAAAATCGAAAAATATATGGTAAAATGATGTTTTACTGCATATTTCGACGGTTTAGAGCATTTGAACACTTTTTCTTTTCAGACAAACCTAATTTTTAGCTAAAAATTCATGCATTTTCAACAAACGTTTTTATCAAATTACTATGGAATTGAATTTACGAGAATTTTCAACATTTTAAAGTATATTACATATTTTTCAAAAAGCTCATAAAATTTTGAAGAAATTCAAAAATAATTTTGAATATTTCATGTATTTTTTGAAAAACTACCTGAAGCATTGAAAAAAATTGAAAAATATGGTAAAATGATGTTTTACTGCACATTTCGACGATTTAGAGCATTTAGAACACTTTTCAGACAAATATGATTTTTTAGCTAAAATTCATCTATTTTCAGTTTTTGATCAGAATTACTAATGGAATTGAAATTTTCGAGCATTTTCAACATTTCAAAGTATATTATAAATTTTTCAAAAACCCTATAAAATTTGAAGAAATTCAAAAATAATTTTAGAATACATCATATGTTTTTTAAAACACATGAAGCTTGAGAAAAATCGAAAAATATGGTAAAATGATGTTTTACCTCATATTTCGACGATTTGGAGCATTTAGAACACTTTTCAGACAAATATGTATTGACACAATATTACACAAAAATGTCATATTTAAGTTACTTTCAGCATGAAATTCAATTCCATCAGTAATTCTTATAAAAAAGTTTGAAAATCCATGAATTTTAGCTAAAAAATCGGGTTTGTCTGAAAAGTGTTCTAAATGCTCTAAATTGTCGAAATATGCAGTAAAACATCATTTTACCACATTTTTCGATTTTTTCAATGCCTCAGGTATTTTTAAAAAAATATATGAAATATTCAAAATTATTTTTTAATTTCTTAGAAATTTTATGGGTTTCTTGAAAAATATGTAATATACTTTCAAATGTTGAAAAATGCTCGAAAATATCAATTCCATCAGAATATACTTTTAAAAATACCTGAAGCATTGAAAAAATCGAAAAATATTGTAAAATGATTTTCAATGCAAATTTCGACGATTTGGAGCATTTTGAACACTTTTCAGACAAACCTGATTTTTTTGCTAAAATTCATGGATTTTCAAAGTTTTCTATTAGAATTTCTGATGGAATTGAAATTTTCGAGCATTTTCAACATTTTAAAGTAAATTACATATTTTTCAAAAAGCCAATAAAATTTTGAAGAAATACAAAAATAATTTTAAATATTTCATATATTTTTTCAGAATACCTGAAGCGTTGAAAAAAATCGAAAAATATGTTAAAATGATGTTTTACTACATACTTCGACAATTTAGAGCATTTAGAACACTTTTCAAACAAACCTGATTTTTTTAGCTAAAATACATGGATTTTCACACTTGAAATATGTATTGACACAATATTACACAAAATGTCATATTTAAGTTACTTTCAGCATGAAATTCAATTCCATCAGTATTTCTTATAAAAAAGTTTGAAAATCCATGAATTTTAGCTAAAAAATCAGGTTTGTCTGAAAAGTGGTCTAAATGCTCTAAATTGTCGAAATATGCAGTAAAACATCATTTTACAATATTTTTCGATTTTTTCAATGCTTTAGAAATTTTTGAAAAATATATGTAATTTTGAAAATTATTTTTGAATTTCTTCGAAATTTTAAGGGCTTTTTGAAAAATATGTAATATACTTTCAAATGTTGAAAAATGCTCGAAAATATCAATTCAATCAGTATATATTTTTTAAAAATACCAGAAGGATTGAAAAAATAAAAAAATATGGTAAAATGATTTTTACTGCATATTTCGACAATTTGGAGCATATAGAACACTTTTCAGACAAACCTGATTTTTTAGCTAAAATTCATGGATTTTCAAAGCTTTCTATCTGAATTACTGATGGAATTGTAATTTTCGAGCATTTTCAACATTTTAAAGTATATTACATATTTTTCAAAAAGCCCATAAAATTTCGAAGAAATTCAAAAATAATTTTGAATATTTCATGTATTTTTTAAAAATACCTGAAGCATTGAAAAAATCGAAAAATATGTTAAAATGATGTTTTACTGCATATTTCGACGATTTGGAGCATATAGAACACTTTTCAGACAAACCTGATTTTTTAGTTAAAATTCATGGATTTTCAAAGTTTTCTATCAGAATTACTGATGGAATTGAAATTTTCTAGCATTTTCAACATTCTAAAGTATATTACATATTTTTCAAAATGCCCATAAAATTTCGAAGAAAATGAAAAATATGAAATATACTTTCAAATGTTGAAAAATGTTCGAAAATATCAATTCTATCTGTATATATTTTTTTAAATAACTGAAGCATTGAAAAAATCGAAAAATATGGTAAAATGATGTTTTACTGCATATTTCGACGGTTTAGAGCATTTAGAACACTTTTCAGACAAACCTAATTTTTTAGCAAAAATTCATGCATTTTCAAACGTTTTTATCAGAATTACTGATGGAATTGAAATTTTCGAGAATTTTCAACATTTTAAAGTATATTACATATTTTTCAAAAAGCCCATAAAATTTCGAAATTCAAAAATAATTTTGAATATTTCATGTATTTTTTGAAAAACTACCTGAAGCATTGAAAAAATTGAAAAATATGGTAAAATGATGTTTTACTGCACATTTCGACTATTTAGAGCATTTAGAACACTTTTCAGACAAATATGATTTTTTAGCTAAAATTCATGGATTTTCAGTTTTTGATCAGAATTACTAATGGAATTGAAATTTTCGAGCATTTTCAACATTTCAAAGTATATTATAAATTTTTCAAAAACCCCATAAAATTTCGAAGAAATTCATAAATAATTTTGAATATATCATATGTTTTTTAAAAACACATGAAGCATTGAAAAAAATGAGAAATATGGTAAAATGATGTTTTACCTCATATTTCGACGATTTGGAGCATTTAGAACACTTTTCAGACAAACCTGATTTTTTTAGCTAAAATACTTGGATTTTCACATTTGAAATATGTATTGACACAATATTACACAAAAATGTCATATTTAAGTTACTTTCAGCATGAAATTCAATTCCATCAGTAATTCTTATAAAAAAGATTGAAAATCCATGAATTTTAGCTAAAAAATCAGGTTTGTGTGAAAAGTGTTCTAAATCCTCTAAATCGTCGAAATATGCTGCAAAACATCATTTTACCAGATTTTTCGATTTTTTCAATGCCTCAGGTATTTTTTAAAAAATATATGAAATATTCAAAATTATTTTTTAATTTCTTAGAAATTTTATGGGTTTCTTGAAAAATATGTAATATACTTTCAAATGTTGAAAAATGCTCGAAAATATCAATTCCATCAGAATATACTTTTAAAAATACCTGAAGCATTGAAAAAATCGAAAAATATTGTAAAATGATTTTCACTGCAAATTTCGACGATTTGGAGCATTTTGAACACTTATCAGACAAACCTGATTTTTTTGCTAAAATTCATGGATTTTCAAAGCTTTCTATTAGAATTTCTGATGGAATTGAAATTTTGGAGCATTTTCAACATTTTAAAGTATATTACATATTTTTCAAAAAGCCCATAAAATTTTGAAGAAATACAAAAATAATTTTAAATATTTCATATATTTTTTCAAAATACCTCAAGCATTGATAAAAATCGAAAAATATGTTAAAATGATGTTTTACTACATACTTCGACAATTTAGAGCATTTAGAACACTTTTCAAACAAACCTGATTTTTTTAGCTAAAATACATGGATTTTCACACTTGAAATATGTATTGACACAATATTACACAAAATGTCATATTTAAGTTACTTTCAGCATGAAATTCAATTCCATCAGTAATTCTTATAAAAAAGTTTGAAAATCCATGAATTTTAGCTAAAAAATCAGGTTTGTCTGAAAAGTGGTGTAAATGCTCTAAATTGTCGAAATATGCAGTAAAACATCATTTTACAATATTTTTCGATTTTTTCAATGCTTCAGAAATTTTTAAAAAATATATGTAATTTTCAAAATTATTTTTGAATTTCTTCGAAATTTTAAGGGCTTTTTGAAAAATATGTAATATACTTTCAAATGTTGAAAAATGCTCGAAAATATCAATTCAATCAGTATATATTTTTTAAAAATACCTGAAGCATTGAAAAAATAAAAAAATATGGTAAAATGATTTTTACTGCATATTTCGACAATTTGGAGCATATAGAACACTTTTCAGACAAACCTGATTTTTTAGCTAAAATTCATGAATTTTCAAAGTTTTCTATCAGAATTACTGATGGAATTGTAATTTTCGAGCATTTTCAACATTTTAAAGTATATTACATATTTTTCAAAAAGCCCATAAAATTTCGAAGAAATTCAAAAATAATTTTGAATATTTCATGTATTTTTTAAAAATACCTGAAGCATTGAAAAAATCGAAAAATATGTTAAAATGATGTTTTACTGCATATTTCAACGATTTGGAGCATATAGAACACTTTTCAGACAAACCTGATTTTTTAGCTAAAATTCATGGATTTTCAAAGTTTTCTATCAGAATTACTGATGGAATTGAAATTTTCTAGCATTTTCAACATTCTAAAGTATATTACATATTTTTCAAAATGCCCATAAAATTTCGAAGAAAATGAAAAATATGAAATATACTTTCAAATGTTGAAAAATGTTCGAAAATATCAATTCCATCTGTATATATTTTTTTAAATAACTGAAGCATTGAAAAAATCGAAAAATATGGTAAAATGATGTTTTACTGCATATTTCGACGGTTTAGAGCATTTAGAACACTTTTCAGACAAACCTAATTTTTTAGCTAAAATTCATGCATTTTCAAACGTTTTTATCAGAATTACTGATGGAATTGAAATTTTCGAGAATTTTCAACATTTTAAAGTATATTACATATTTTTCAAAAAGCTCATAAAATTTCGAAGAAATTCAAAAATAATTTTGAATATTTCATGTATTTTTTGAAAAACTACCTGAAGCATTGAAAAAATTGAAAAATATGGTAAAATGATGTTTTACTGCACATTTCGACGATTTAGAGCATTTAGAACACTTTTCAGACAAATATGATTTTTTAGCTAAAATTCATCTATTTTCAGTTTTTGATCAGAATTACTAATGGAATTGAAATTTTCGAGCATTTTCAACATTTCAAAGTATATTATAAATTTTTCAAAAACCCCATAAAATTTCGAAGAAATTCAAAAATAATTTTGAATATATCATATGTTTTTTAAAAACACATGAAGCATTGAAAAAAATCGAAAAATATGGTAAAATGATGTTTTACCTCATATTTCGACGATTTGGAGCATTTAGAACACTTTTCAGACAAATATGTATTGACACAATATTACACAAAAATGTCATATTTAAGTTACTTTCAGCATGAAATTCAATACCATCAGTAATTCTTATAAAAAAGTTTGAAAATCCATGAATTTTAGCTAAAAAATCAGGTTTGTGTGAAAAGTGTTCTAAATCCTCTAAATCGTCGAAATATGCTGCAAAACATCATTTTACCACATTTTTCGATTTTTCAATGCCTCAGGTATTTTTAAAAAAATATATGAAATATTCAAAATTATTTTTTAATTTCTTAGAAATTTTATGGGTTTCTTGAAAAATATGTAATATACTTTCAAATGTTGAAAAATGCTCGAAAATATCAATTCCATCAGAATATACTTTTAAAAATACCTGAAGCATTGAAAAAATCGAAAAATATTGTAAAATGATTTTCAATGCAAATTTCGACGATTTGGAGCATTTTGAACACTTTTCAGACAAACCTGATTTTTTTGCTAAAATTCATGGATTTTCAAAGTTTTCTATTAGAATTTCTGATGGAATTGAAATTTTCGAGCATTTTCAACATTTTAAAGTATATTACATATTTTTCAAAAAGCCAATAAAATTTTGAAGAAATACAAAAATAATTTTAAATATTTCATATATTTTTTCAGAATACCTGAAGCGTTGAAAAAAATCGAAAAATATGTTAAAATGATGTTTTACTACATACTTCGACAATTTAGAGCATATAGAACACTTTTCAAACAAACCTGATTTTTTTTAGCTAAAATACATGGATTTTCACACTTGAAATATGTATTGACACAATATTACACAAAATGTCATATTTAAGTTACTTTCAGCATGAAATTCAATTCCATCAGTATTTCTTATAAAAAAGTTTGAAAATCCATGAATTTTAGCTAAAAAATCAGGTTTGTCTGAAAAGTGGTCTAAATGCTCTAAATTGTCGAAATATGCAGTAAAACATCATTTTACAATATTTTTCGATTTTTTTCAATGCTTCAGAAATTTTTGAAAAATATATGTAATTTTCAAAATTATTTTTGAATTTCTTCGAAATTTTAAGGGCTTTTTGAAAAATATGTAATATACTTTCAAATGTTGAAAAATGCTCGAAAATATCAATTCAATCAGAATATATTTTTTAAAAATACCAGAAGCATTGAAAAAATAAAAAAATATGGTAAAATGATTTTTACTGCATATTTCGACAATTTGGAGCATATAGAACACTTTTCAGACAAACCTGATTTTTTAGCTAAAATTCATGGATTTTCAAAGCTTTCTATCTGAATTACTGATGGAATTGTAATTTTCGAGCATTTTCAACATTTTAAAGTATATTACATATTTTTCAAAAAGCCCATAAAATTTCGAAGAAATTCAAAAATAATTTTGAATATTTCATGTATTTTTTAAAAATACCTGAAGCATTGAAAAAATCGAAAAATATGTTAAAATGATGTTTTACTGCATATTTCGACGATTTGGAGCATATAGAACACTTTTCAGACAAACCTGATTTTTTAGTTAAAATTCATGGATTTTCAAAGTTTTCTATCAGAATTACTGATGGAATTGAAATTTTCTAGCATTTTCAACATTCTAAAGTATATTACATATTTTTCAAAATGCCCATAAAATTTCGAAGAAAATGAAAAATATGAAATATACTTTCAAATGTTGAAAAATGTTCGAAAATATCAATTCTATCTGTATATATTTTTTTAAATAACTGAAGCATTGAAAAAATCGAAAAATATGGTAAAATGATGTTTTACTGCATATTTCGACGGTTTAGAGCATTTAGAACACTTTTCAGACAAACCTAATTTTTTAGCTAAAATTCATGCATTTTCAAACGTTTTTATCAGAATTACTGATGGAATTGAAATTTTCGAGAATTTTCAACATTTTAAAGTATATTACATATTTTTCAAAAAGCCCATAAAATTTCGAAGAAATTCAAAAATAATTTTGAATATTTCATGTATTTTTTGAAAAACTACCTGAAGCATTGAAAAAAATTGAAAAATATGGTAAAATGATGTTTTACTGCACATTTCGACGATTTAGAGCATTTAGAACACTTTTCAGACAAATATGATTTTTTAGCTAAAATTCATCTATTTTCAGTTTTTGATCAGAATTACTAATGGAATTGAAATTTTCGAGCATTTTCAACATTTCAAAGTATATTATAATTTTTTCAAAAACCCCATAAAATTTCGAAGAAATTCAAAAATAATTTTGAATACATCATATGTTTTTTAAAAACACATGAAGCATTGAAAAAAATCGAAAAATATGGTAAAATGATGTTTTACCTCATATTTCGACGATTTGGAGCATTTAGAACACTTTTCAGACAAACCTGATTTTTTTAGCTAAAATACTTGGATTTTCACATTTGAAATATGTATTGACACAATATTACACAAAAATGTCATATTTAAGTTACTTTCAGCATGAAATTCAATTCCATCAGTAATTCTTATAAAAAAGTTTGAAAATCCATGAATTTTAGCTAAAAAATCAGGTTTGTGTGAAAAGTGTTCTAAATCCTCTAAATCGTCGAAATATGCTGCAAAACATCATTTTACCACATTTTTCGATTTTTTCAATGCCTCAGGTATTTTTAAAAAAATATATGAAATATTCAAAATTATTTTTTAATTTCTTAGAAATTTTATGGGTTTCTTGAAAAATATGTAATATACTTTCAAATGTTGAGAAATGCTCGAAAATATCAATTCCATCAGAATATACTTTTAAAAATACCTGAAGCATTGAAAAAATCGAAAAATATTGTAAAATGATTTTCACTGCAAATTTTGACGATTTGGAGCATTTTGAACACTTTTCAGACAAACCTGATTTTTTTGCTAAAATTCATGGATTTTCAAAGTTTTCTATTAGAATTTCTGATGGAATTGAAATTTTCGAGCATTTTCAACATTTTAAAGTATATTACATATTTTTCAAAAAGCCCATAAAATTTTGAGGAAATACAAAAATAATTTTAAATATTTCATATATTTTTTCAAAATACCTGAAGCGTTGAAAAAAATCGAAAAATATGTTAAAATGATGTTTTACTACATACTTCGACAATTTAGAGCATTTAGAACACTTTTCAAACAAACCTGATTTTTTTAGCTAAAATACATGGATTTTCACACTTGAAATATGTATTGACACAATATTACACAAAATGTCATATTTAAGTTACTTTCAGCATGAAATTAATTCCATCAGTAATTATAAAAAGTTTGAAAATCCATGAATTTTAGCTTAAAAATCAGGTTTGTCTGAAAAGTGGTGTAAATGTTTAAATTGTCGAAATATGCAGTTCATTTACATATTTTCGATTTTTTTCAATGTTTTTCAGAAACTTTTTAAAAATATATGTAATTTTCAAAATTATTTTTGAATTTCTTGCAAATTTAGGGCTTTTGAAAAAATATGTAATATACTTTCAAATGCTTGAAAAAATGCTCAAAATATCAATTCAATCAGTATATATTTTTTAAAAATACCTGAAGCATTGAAAAAATAAAAAAATATGGTAAAATGATTTTTACTGCATATTTCGACAATTTGGAGCATATAGAACACTTTTCAGACAAACCTGATTTTTTAGCTAAAATTCATGAATTTTCAAAGTTTTCTATCAGAATTACTGATGGAATTGTAATTTTCAGCATTTTCAACATTTTAAAGTATATTACATATTTTTCAAAAGCCCATAAAATTTCGAAGAAATTCAAAAATAATTTTGAATATTTCATGTATTTTTTAAAAATACCTGAAGCATTGAAAAAATCGAAAAATATGTTAAAATGATGTTTTACTGCATATTTCAACGATTTGGAGCATATAGAACACTTTTCAGACAAACCTGATTTTTTAGCTAAAATTCATGGATTTTCAAAAGTTTTCTATCAGAATTACTGATGGAATTGGAAATTTTCTAGCATTTTCAACATTCTAAAGTATATTACATATTTTTCAAAATGCCCATAAAATTTGAAGAAAATGAAAAATATGAAATATACTTTCAAATGTTGAAAAATGTTCGAAAATATCAATTCCATCTGTATATATTTTTTTAAATAACTGAAGCATTGAAAAAATCGAAAAATATGGTAAAATGATGTTTTACTGCATATTTCGACGGTTTAGAGCATTTAGAACACTTTTCAGACAAACCTAATTTTTTAGCTAAAATTCATGCATTTTCAAACGTTTTTATCAGAATTACTGATGGAATTGAAATTTTCGAGAATTTTCAACATTTTAAAGTATATTACATATTTTTCAAAAAGCTCATAAAATTTTGAAGAAATTCAAAAATAATTTTGAATATTTCATGTATTTTTTGAAAAACTACCTGAAGCATTGAAAAAATTGAAAAATATGGTAAAATGATGTTTTACTGCACATTTCGACGATTTAGAGCATTTAGAACACTTTTCAGACAAATATGATTTTTTAGCTAAAATTCATCTATTTTCAGTTTTTGATCAGAATTACTAATGGAATTGAAATTTTCGAGCATTTTCAACATTTCAAAGTATATTATAAATTTTTCAAAAACCCTATAAAATTTCGAAGAAATTCAAAAATAATTTTGAATACATCATATGTTTTTTAAAAACACATGAAGCATTGAGAAAAATCGAAAAATATGGTAAAATGATGTTTTACCTCATATTTCGACGATTTGGAGCATTTAGAACACTTTTCAGACAAATATGTATTGACACAATATTACACAAAAATGTCATATTTAAGTTACTTTCAGCATGAAATTCAATACCATCAGTAATTCTTATAAAAAAGTTTGAAAATCCATGAATTTTAGCTAAAAAATCAGGTTTGTGTGAAAAGTGTTCTAAATCCTCTAAATCGTCGAAATATGCTGCAAAACATCATTTTACCACATTTTTCGATTTTTTCAATGCCTCAGGTATTTTTAAAAAATATATGAAATATTCAAAATTATTTTTAATTTCTTAGAAATTTTATGGGTTTCTTTGAAAAATATGTAATATACTTTCAAATGTTGAAAAATGCTCGAAAATATCAATTCCATCAGAATACTACTTTTAAAAATACCTGAAGCATTGAAAAAATCGAAAAATATTGTAAAATGATTTTCAATGCAAATTTCGACGATTTGGAGCATTTTGAACACTTTTCAGACAAACCTGATTTTTTTTGCTAAAATTCATGGATTTTCAAAGTTTTCTATTAGAATTTCTGATGGAATTGAAATTTTCGAGCATTTTCAACATTTTAAAGTAAATTACATATTTTTCAAAAAGCCAATAAAATTTTGAAGAAATACAAAAATAATTTTAAATATTTCATATATTTTTTCAGAATACCTGAAGCGTTGAAAAAAATCGAAAATATGTTAAAATGATGTTTTACTA